>NW_022196897.1:155567853-155629439 GCF_008632895.1 Mastomys coucha | reverse complement strand
AAAAAAAAAAAAAAAAAAAAAAAAAAAAAAAGGAGAGAGAGAGAGAGAATCAAAGCACGTGCACACACACACAGGCATGCATGCGTGCACTCTTCAGTCCTATCAAACGTAACCACTACAAAGTAAATGCCCTTTCTAGGTGGCCTACTAGCTTTCATTGACTTGAGTTTCACAGATTGAAATTGGTTTTATTCTGTATTTCTGTGCTCCCGAGGTCATGACCAAAGGCCGCTTTGTCAGAGAGCTTTTTATAGTTTTTAAAGAAGGTAGGTGGTATGCTGGACAAATCAATCATTCCTTCAGAAACCCACGTCTGTCTGGCCTGCCATTTCAGCATCCCCTAAACTGGAGGCAACTCACGTTTTTCCTTTAGTTTCTTCCCAAGGACACAAGGCCCAGTTAGGAATACGGAAACAGTTTCATCAGGCAGGAAAACCCACACAGCATTCGCTTTCTTAGGGACTGTGAGGGCTAAAGGACCAGGGCGATGCTCTGGGCGGTTCCCACGTGCCTCCAAGATGACAGGCATGCTCCATGGTCCGCTCCGTGGACTCCCAGGGAACTTCAGGACAGCAAGAAGATAATTACCAAAAAGCTCTAATAAAGCCATGGCCATTAGCACACCCACGAAGCTGCAGGCCAGAAACCGCTAGCATGCACACGGGTTTGTGCCTCCTGTGCCTGCCCCCGGTGATGTGTCGAAGATGGCTCCCACATTGGCATTGCTGTCCTATGTAGGGTAATGACGCCTGGAAGAAGCAGAACTCTCACAGCCCTGGAAATGATAAGTACCATATAGAAAGGCCCCCTGGGGAAATTTGGCCTGTTAAGGCTTTACAGGTCTGATGGATTTTTTTAATCTATCTGCCAGACTGCTTTGAAAGCTAAATAGATGCCCATCATCAGGCTGTCTGTCAGCGATCAACAACTTTACATATTTTGCTTATGTTGACTTTGTTGTTGTTGTTTCAATCTAGTGGGTTGTTTGCCAGATGGCCGCTGTCCTCATTAGGGACTCTTAGCACATCGAGGGAGTGTTCGCCATGTGCAAGCGGGCTGGCCTTCCTTTTGTTCCCTGGAAAAGGCTGAATTCACTGATGCATGTGTCTAAGGGACGCATGTGGGTAGCTACAATGAAGGCGATGTAGGGCTTACCGAGTGGGCTACAGCCATGCAGTTCTGTCTGCCTACATTCTAAAGACTATGGGAGGCTGCGTCAAAACAAAGATATGGCGTGGGCAAAGCTGAATAAGTCACTGTTAGCATTCTGTCTAGGCTCCGCCCCACAGTTACCTGGCAACAGCCAGGTGTGCCTGACTCACTGTAAAAGGGGCTGCTTGTCCCCTCAGTTCCCTTCTTCTTGCTCTCCCTCTGTCCTCTTGCCCCTTCCCCCTCTCTCTCCATGTGCTCATGGCTGGCCTCTACTCTTCTACTCTCTCTCTGTCTCTCTCTCTCTCTCTGACTTTCTCTGTCTCTACCACTCTCTCAGCTCCCCTCCCTACGCCCCAAATAAACTCTACTCTATACTAAACAGTTGTGTGGCTGGTCCCTCAGGAGGAAGGGATTCTACAGCATGGGCCCACAGAGGCACCCCCTCCCCCCACACCTGACTACACATCTACCAAGCATATTCCTTCTCTATTTTTATAAAACACAACAGTCACACAAAGACTTAACTGGGAATTTGATTTCATTAAAAACACCAGACCAAGCATTCCTCCTCCTCATCGTAGCTTCTGAGAGCTGGTACCAATCTCATGGGGCTATGGGCCCTGGGCTAAGTCTGCTGGCCCATCCAAGGGAGGGGCGCTCACTCACGGCCTCCATCCCTTCCTTTGGGGTGTCTCTTTGAGTTCATTACTCTGAGCAGTACCAATAGTCAACAACTTCCAAATTGTATCCCCAACTGATTTTTTTTGTTACCACCATTCGTTTGATTTTTCTCTTGGACCAGTATTCCCTCATCTCCAGCTTAACAAACTCACCCATCACATGTTAAGTTTTCTCCCCTTGCCTCAAAGTCTCTCTCACTATAATGCCTCTCATCCAGCTTGATTGGATGAGATGTGGGCTAACAGATAAGGCTCTGAGTGATTTTGTGAGGGCATTTCCAGGGAGGATTAACTGAGGGGGAGACCCTCCCCCAGAGTGGGTGGTAGTTTCCCAGATAGGAAGAAGTCCCAGGAGGAAAAAAAGCACTCTTATTTGCCTGCCTCCCTGCCTTTGAGGCCTGCTGGCAAGTGTGTGATTCTACGGCCACAGCCATCTTTCATGGGCCCAGTGAGAACCCAGACTCTTCAGGCTTTCCGTGAAGACTGAATCCTCCAGGAATCCTCAAGACCATCAGCACTGTGTTTGGACAGCAGAGGCTCCCAGCCTCGTGGACTGAGCAGTTCTTGGGTTCTCAGTCTCTCTATGGGGCAGATGGCCATCACTGGACAGCAGCACCATTGTTGTGGAAGCCAACCTCTTATGCCTCTGTAATATATTGCATTGTCATTTTATTGGTTACGTTCCTCTCGGAAACCCTGACACAACCACACTGGCAGTGCCACCTGTTCAGGTCCTCAGGCGAGTGTGCTGGGGGCCATCTCAGTTCCCTCTGGGTCTTCTTCCTATATCCTGCTCATCGGCATGTTGCTCTCAAAATATCTCTCATCTCTTGACTTCCATATTTGTTCCCTGCTGTTGTCACCTTGACACAATCAAGAGTCACCTGGGAAGAGAGAATCTCAACTGGGGAATTGCCTCTGTCACCTTGGCCTGTGGGTATGCCTTTAGGATGCTTTCTTGATGGCCAGTTGATGAAAGAGGACCCCACCCACTGTGGGCAGTACACTCCCTAGGCAAGGAGGTATGGGATGGATAAGAAGGGCAGCCGAATGTGAACCTATAAGTAAGATGGTAAGCAGGGTTGCTCAGTGGTTTCTGCTTTAGCTCTCTCTGCCTTGGTTTCCCTCAGTGATGGACTGAACCTGTAAGATGAAGTAAGTCCTTTCCTCCCAAATTGGTTTTCGGCTCTTCTCATCACAGCAACAGAAAGCACATACCCCTCCCTCTTCCTCTGCTCTCTGCACAGCTCCTTACTTGGGTAATGGCAGCTGTCTTCCTAACTTGCCTTTTGACTCCTACTCTGGTTCCTGGACCAAAAGTCCCTTTACTTTTCATGACTACACTGGTTACCTCAAAACTCTCAGCAGATCCTGCTGGTCTTCCAGTATGATTCCGCCTTTGGTTTCACGATGTATGTAGTGTAGACTGACTCTCAGCTCCTCACCCTCTCAACACCAAGTAGGCTGGGATCGTGACAGCCCCTTGTTTTCTATCTCTTACTACTGCAAACCACAGGGCACCAGAGCTGTTCCAGGCTAGCTCCTCCTCATTTATCTTAGGGCATTGACTTTTTCTCTTATGTGTTGCTTTGTTTTCTCAGCTTGAGGGGCTCCACCCCTTAGCCTTCATACCTTGATTTTTTTGTCTCTCATGTTCCATCTCAGAGATCTCTCTAGAGGATTCCACCCTGAATGTCAAACATGTCACACTGTCTTAACTCATCTCTGTCACCACCGTCAACGATCGTCTTGTTCTCAGACTGGTTTTTGGGCTCATGGTCTTGTTTCTCTGGATGAACCCATAAGTTCCCCTGGCTCTGGGGCCGTTCATTCTTGTGTCTCTGACACTTTGAACAATGATGAGAGGAGATAACTGCTAAATAAATAGTTATCTCTTGAACAAATTGTCATAGACATTAAGGTTGCATTGCCCTTAAGACTTGCATTTAGATCCTAGGTCCCACCATGCTAGCAGGAAGGAAGACCATTAAAAAGAATGTGTTTCAAGAGAGGAGCTCTTGTGAATACACTGATGAGAGACACGAGGGTTAGATTTCAGCCTGTGATCCATGAGACAATCTAGTGTTGAGACAGCCCTTTGTCAACTGGGATGGACCCCTTCTCTGACATCTGACCTGCTGGCATGTTGACCCTGGACCTGCTCACCTCTAGAGATGTGATAGACAGTAGTGTTAGTTAAGCTACATAATCTATTAAATTGACAGAAGTTGATATTTCATTATAACATAATTTACCACAGAATCATATGCATTGTTTTCTATTTAATAAAATATGAGTCTTAATTCCTCAACTAACCTGAAAGCTTGAAAGAAGAACTAGGGTGATCACCCCTCAGGTCAGTTCAAGTACCAGTAAGAGCTCATGATTTTGTTAACATATAAAATGGATCTGGTGATGCAGCTCTGTGACCCCAGAGAATCACGAAGGAGGCCCAGACAGGATGATCAACACCTCATGCCCTGCTGGAGCTAAACAGAGAGAACTCACGACCAACAGCAGCAGCAAACCAGTGAGATGCCATCTTAAAGTCAAAACTGAAAAGAGGGCCGGGGGTGTGGCTCAGGGGCTGAGTGCTTGCCTGGTGTGTAAGACCTTAGATCCATCCCATCGGATGCCAAAGAGTAATTATTCGATACTGTGATTTGAATGTGAAATGTCCCCTGTGGACTCTCATACTTGAGCAAATGTTTTACAAATGGTAGAGCTCTTGGGGAAGGCTGTAGAGCCTTCAGAAGGTGGAGGCTTGCTGGAGGAAGTGGGTCCCTGGGGGCACTTAGCCACGGGAGGCTTTATGGCCTGGCTACATTTTCTATTCACACTCTGCTTCCTAAGTAGGGATGCTCTGTGGTGTGTCAGCTTCTGGCTCCTGCTAGTGTGCGTTCCCTGCCTGTGGCTGTGTCTTCCCTGGCATGGTGGGCTACATCCCTCTGAAACTGTATGCCAGAATGCATTCTTTCTCCCTTCTCGGCTTGCTTCTAGGCATATTTTGTCTTGAGACAATTAATAATTAATTCATTGGTTAATTAATTGATTAATTCCTTAGCAGAGACTCCTGTTAGAAGTATTTTCCCACAGAACCGTCATATTCTCCAGTTCTCTTGAGTTATATTCAAACCAAGAGTGAGAAGAGAAGTCTGTTTTATGAGGAGAGTAGAGAGAGGCCTGCTGTCTTATATCAGAAACAGAAGGTGACTAACAGCAAACTAAAGCAGGGGATGCAGGAAAGTAATCAGGTGCTGGACATAGATAAAGGCAGCTAGAAAGAAGACTTTAATTCTGGGAAGTCAAGGTTTTTATCAATTAACGTATTCACTTATTTGGCCAATATCCATAAAGCCTAACTCTGTGCAGAACTGTGGCTACAGAGAAGTGAACTGAGCCCCTGTCCATGGCCTTCCAGAGGATTGGCTAGAGGCAACAATAGGTGAGGTTCAGGTAATGAAGAAAGGACAGAATGGGAAGATTGATAGCCCCAAATGTTGGATGGACTACAGGCAAAACTCTAACCCAGGGTGAAGGCTCTCAGATTCTTCACCTTGAATACAGGTAAGAACCGCTTAGGATGCTTGCTGAATTGTCCATTTGAACATCCCCTCCGCCCCAGCCAGATGCAGAAATCATGACAAGCGAGCAAGGAGAGGCTCTGCTGCCACTCAGACTGTGTTTCCAGGAGGACCACGTGATCCAGGCTTGCCTATAGTGCACCACCATGGTCAAGAGGTAGGACCATGGAGAGCTATGACAGTCTGGAGACTTCCAGGAGGTTAGAGGCACCCAAACCCTTCCACTTTCTTTCTCTCATCTCTGTCATGAGGTGGATGCTTAGCTTAGGCATTTGTCCCACGCCATAAGGCTTTGTCTCGTCACAAGCCCCAGACCCAAGAGCCAACCATGGACTAAAATGTCCAAACAACCCTTTTTTTCTTTGTAAATTAATTTGTTGAGGCATATGTTACAGCTACAGAAAGCTGGCTAGCCCAGGTGTTGGGACTGAAGTTTTTTCTCAGCTCAACTTGCAACACTGTTGCGATATGATAAAGTTTCTTTAGCCCTCTGACCTCAACAATAACACTTGCACCAAGGGGATGATGACACCTTGCCTCCAGGGTGGTGGAGAGGAAAATGGAGAGTACGCGGGAATGGTGTCTAGACCTAGAAATGTCGGTAATATTCAGCAAGCATTTGTCGGGGTTGCCATCAGTGTAACTCAGAAAAGTGTCACAAGGCTGAGGAAATGGAATGCCAGAAAACCAGGAAGCATGCAGGGAATTTGACTATTACAATGTACAGAATTAGCCTAGGGGAAATTCTCAATTCATAAAGTACTTGCTGCATGACATAAGTCTGTATCCCAGAGCCCACATAAAAAGCTAGGTGTGTTGGTTTGCACCTGGAAGCCCGATGCTGCGAAAAGACTGGAGGATTCTGAGTGCTCAGTGGCCAGCCAAACCAGTCTATTGATGAGCTCTAAGCTCAGAGAGAAGAGCCAGGTTAAAAGAAAGATAAAAAACAATGAACACACGTGATGATGGTTTCTGGCCTCCACATGTGCACAGCACAGGTGAGAACACACATACACACACACGGACACACACACACACACACACACACACACACACACGGAGACACACACAAAGATACAGACGCACACGGAGATACACAGAGATATTCATACACACACACTTATATCATGTCTATAATTACCTGTAAACAAAAAGATGAATCATTGTGTACTTTATAAACTAGTCTAGACCAGTTGTGGTAACACGGCCCTGCTGTCTGTTTTTTATAAATAAAGTTTTATTGATCTAACTTGCTCATCCACTTCTTTATAGTCTAGGTAGTTGTTGCACACTAGAAATTAAAATTTGCAACTCACGCCAGATCTGCAAAACCTGAGCGTTGACTATCAGGCTCTTCATAGAAAAAAATGTTGCAAGCCATGATCAAGAAGTGCAGCCCAGTGGCATGGGCTCTGAGGCTGGGTGGCGGGCTCTGAGGCTGGGTGGCGGGCTCTGAGGCTGGGTGGCGGGCTCTGAGGCTGGGTGGCGGGGTCTGTTTACCATGGTAAGTTATGCTTCTTTGTGCCCAGGCTTTTTTCTTTTTTCTAGAGAAACAGAGGCAGTGAAGAGACACTCTAAGGGATTTCATTAGTTGTACCTAGATTGGGGTAAACAATCTCTAAGCATTAGCTCTTACCTTGACTGCAAACTAAAACTTTCCTTTGTACAATGATTGATCCAGACAGACTCTCAAAAGTCTCCTTCGTAGGTGTTGTGGATTCATGTGTGAGGTCTGCCATAGCTCATGCACGTGAACATGGAGTACCAGGCTACTGGAGCTGTTGGAGGGGGCTGTGAAGCCTGCTGGGACCAGACATTTGATGGTTAGAATCCTCCTCGGCTTATATCTGAGCTGTCTGCTTATGGGCCAGCCTAGTGTGAGTAGCTACCTTTGCAAGCTACACACTGTCCTGTGCCCTGAGTCCCATGGAGTAAGCTCTGGTGAGCAAAATAAAGCACCCTCCCTTATGTTGCTTCTTCCAAGTATGTTATCCCAGGGACACATAACTAACACAGCTGAGCGCCTCATGCTACCCCCAAAGCCAGGAAGAGAGAGGCAGAAATGGCCAGTGAAGCCCATTGCTTCCTGAGCATGCAGGGACAGCCAGCCTCCTTCCCGAGGCCCCGCAACACAAGAGTGGCCATGCCCCGCAACACAAGAGTGGCCACGCCCCGCAACACAAGAGTGGCCACGTTCTATTTATGTGACAGTTCCTGTTGCATGTATGTTTTCTCTCTCTCTTTCACACATATAATTTTATTTTCTTGGCTTGGCCACCCTGCTGTCTGTTACCTCAGCTGTGGCAACATTCTCTTAATAAATACCACGTACATTTATTTTTCTATTTTGGTTCTTTTCTTTTTGATCACTCTTCTCGTTACAAATGCACGACTCACCTATGTTACTCTCTTAGACCTGGTATGAAAATGATTCATGTCAACCTAGACGTCAAGGTCAGCCATTCAGTCTTGGATTGGAATGCCATCTCCATCCCCTACTTTCAAGCTGGCCAACTTCCATTAGCCTCAGTTTACCTATCTGTAAAATAGAGATACCCTCCCAACCTCACAGGCTTGACATGAGGAGCTGATGAAATGATATATGTAAAATGCCTGTCACATGTTAGTGTGGGACATAAATATGCTCTACTACAGTTGTTTTGTTATTGATGTTGACACTTGGGATATTTTGGTTAGTATTTTTGAATAGTACTGCTCTGAAATGCCTGCTTCCAATTATTCAGCAAGAGAAGAGAATCTGCCCTCCTAGGAACACCGTATTTTTTTCCTCAAGCACACTTAGGCACTTTTTGACTGTTATTAAATTAAAATGTTTATCCCTCAGGAGAGAAAACAATAAACTCCCACACCGATTCTTTTTATGAAACAAATGCGTTGGATTTTCCCTGACGCAGATCTTCCTTTGTATACAATCTCTCTGAAATAGAAGGTGTTTCAAATGGTTGCTCACACTGCATGTGCATTGTCTCTCTCTGTCTCTCCTCTCTCCCCCTTTCTTTCTGTCTCTGTGTGTGTATGTGCATATATGTGTATGTATATGCATATGTGTATGTGTATGTGTGCACACGTGTATATGTGTGTACACGTGTGTGTGTGTGTGTGTGTGTGTGTGTGTGTGTGTGTGAGTTCATATGTTTGTTTGGGGGATGAACTAATGTGTGGGGATTGTCTTAAGAGTCACCCTTCATTGCTGTAGGTGAGAAGCCCCCGTAACAGGGAGCTCTAGGCCACAGTGGACCACAGTCGACTTTACAGCCTGAGTGGTTTAGCTTTGTGCTCAGTGAGGAGAGCGAGTGTCTCAGCATTGAAGGCCAGCAGAACCAAACTTTCAGAGACATATGTTGCTGTCTAGGGTGGGGGTGGTTCAGCTATTGATAGATGCTAGCCACTCTTCTGAGACTCACTATTCACACACATACCTCTGATGGAGGTGGCCACATGGCTGCACTCTTCTGTGCTAGTCGAAATGTGTATTAGAAGCTGACAGGCAGGAACGGTCATTCCTGGGGAGAAGCAGGTGTCTTTCTGAATTTTGCTAAATATGACTCGTGGCTTTTTTCATCCCATTGGGTGGAAATTTTATTTACTTGGAATCAGGAATTGCGAGCCTTTTACCCGTTTCTGTTCCAATACAGACATTGGAAGTTATCTTCTCTGGGGATATTCTGATGCTCATCCCACCCCTAAGAATACGTCCTTCCCAACATCCTTGTGGCTCCCAGTGGATATGCTGCTTTGGCGCTAACGTGGCCCTATTCCTGTCTCGTTGTCTTTCTTTGGCCATGAGGACTAAGCATTTCATCTGTGAATGCCCAGTGTCCATCTCAGCTGACGACTTGAGAGTGTTCAATGAGCAGTGGTGGCAGATGGAGTTGAATGGGACAAGGAAGGTAGAAGAGCAGCACTGAGAATGAGGCATGGGTGAGAAGGGGGGCATGGCTCCACCTACACCTTCTCAGTGGGGTATCTGACTCATTCATTGTATCTGGAATGCTCCAGGCTTCACCAATCAAAATGGGAAAGGCTAATTACTCTATTTCTAGATAAGGAATGTCCCACAAGCTGTGGCATCATTGCATGGCACTATCTGCTCTCTCTCTCTCTCTCTCTCTCTCTCTCTCTCTCTCTCTCTCTCTCAAATATAAATGTGTGTGTGTGTGTGTGTATACAGGTGTTTGAAGGTACATGTTTACAGGTACAGGTAAGAGGTTGCTGTCCAGGGTCTTCTTCAAATCCCTTGTAGACTACAGTATCTCTCATTGAGCTTGGTGCCTACCGATTCAACTAGACCGACCAGCCATCAGGCTCCAGACAAACTCCTGTGTCTACCTCCCTGGTTCCAAGACTGCAGGCTGTCACTCCCATCTTACACTGGTGCTGAGGATACAAACCCAGGTCCTTGAGCTTGTGTGCCAAGGACTTGACCAACTGAGCGGTCTCTTCACTTCTCCTCTAAGCCAAGTGGAATAGAGGAATGTCTCCTGTTGCCCCCTTTCCAAATTTCCCTTTCGGTTTTAATGGCCCTCCGTTCTTAGAGGAGCTATTCCTCCTCCAGTCTCAGGCCAAATGGTGGAGTCTACTGTTGACTTAAGGCTCCAACACATCCGCCAGGCCAGGCCCATCGGAAACACCTCTCTCTCTCTCTCTCTCTCTCTCTCTCTCTCTCTCTTTGTCTCTCTCTCTCTCTCTCTCTCTCTCTCTCTCTCTCTCTCTCTCTGGTTGCTTCAATGACCAAGGATCGTGGGCCAAAGCCAGGCCAGCTAGCCACAGTTTGAAAACTCTTACTGAGGATAAGAGGAACCCTGCGCTGTGCTCATGGTCTCTCAGTCTAGGGACACATTAGCTGAAAGGCAGGACGTCTGATGTCAGAGAAGAAGCTCGAGGAGAGAAGTGACCGGTCTCAGTGTGGAGTCAGTGATGCCAAGTTAGGGAAGTAGAGCTGAGAGGCAGAGAGAGGCACAGGCTGCCAACGCCTCTGAGCTGACGGATCGGATCGGCCCTGCCAGACTGTCCTGGCTGTTTTAGTGAAGTGCGTATATTTTTGTGCTTTAGTTTGTTTGATATGGAATTCAACTTAGAGCCAAAGAATCCTAACATTGTAAATTTACATCAATACAGGATGCTGAAGATCTAATTTTGTATATTCTTCCCAGTTTCCAAATCTATTAAATTTCTAGTATTTTTTTAAATCCTTCTTTGCAATCCATGACTGTACAATTTTGTATTTTTGTGCAGAGAGTGGAGTGAAGGAGAGGCTGTTTAAATAGTTGATGGATAAAGACCAAACAGAAGGGGAGATTCCCTTCTCCCCTCCCCTCCAGCAGAACCCTGACTCCAATTAGAGACATCTTAAATGGTCTTTGCATACTGTTTCCTGGAAATCTAAAAGTTACCTCAGTGGAAGGGATGTGTCTGTCCCCATTTTCCAGGTGAAATAACGGAACTGTACTCAGAAAAAACGCCTAACAACTGTCACACAGGCGACAATCAGGGGCCATGAGTGCATGAGTTATAGGCTAGTAAAAATGCATTCTTCTGTTTATGTGCTAAGCAAATGCGAGCATCCGCGCTGTGTCAGAAACAGTTACATGTGCGGGAATACTGAGGTGAACAAGGGGGTCATGGGGATTTGCATTCTAACAGGGTGACATAATGCGTAAGAAGCCACAGGAATATGATTTCTGGCACTTGGAGCCTGGAGGAAAATTAAGGGCTAATCGGTGGCTGGAATAGGGGGAACACATCAGATGAGCTTGTCAGAGTGTTTTCTCTGAACAGACTCTTCCACTGGAGGCCAGACTGGTGACAGGTGCTAAGGGGACAGGAGGAGTGAGAAGGTGCATTCCTGGCGGATGATGTAATACGCACCTATGCATGGGCTTAGGGGTTCAAAGAACACTTCCATAGCAGAATACTTGGCCAATTGCAAGTATCCCGTGGCTGCTCCTGGGGACAGGATCACTTTTGAGTTGGAAGCATCAGTGAACTAGGGGCTGAGACACCTGGGACCAGGCTCGGTTTGTTTGTAGTTCTGTGGACCCCATCCATCTCCAATTTATAGCCTGTTCAGTCCCTCCATCGGCTCCTCATCTCTAAAGAATGCATCCATTGCACTTTGCAGAGTGACTACATAGGAAAAGCACCCAGAAGTCAACCTTCACCGTTATTTTTAATTTGGGAAGTGCAAGGGAAGCATCCCCAAGTGGAAAGGATCTTTGTTGTTTTTCAACACATACGTGTCTTAGCAGGTGAGCCTGTGAAGTCTTCAGATGGCAATGACAGAGATGTATTGTGCTCGTGTGAAGCAAGAAGAGAGTGTGGGAGAGAGAGCTTACAAGAATGTTTAACTGAGCATCCAATAAAAGGGAAACTATAGGACCAGACACTGAACAGCACAGGAAGCAGGACCACAGAGATGAGCCAGCTCCTGCTGTGAGATGGAATCCTTTGGTCTAGCTGGGCTCTCATCTCTGTCAGGACAAGGGGCAGTGTGGAAACTTGACTGACACTTGTTAACCCTGAAATTGACTAGAAGTGATGGCACCACAAAAGAAGAGCAGAGGGCTGGGTAGATGGCTCAGTGGGTAAAGTGCTCTATACAAGCATGAGGACTTGGTCTTGAGTCTTTTCAGAGCATCACTGTGTCACTGTGGTGGTGTTCATCTGTAACCCCAGCAGTCTCACATAGAGAAAGAGGCTGAGACAGGGGCATCCTCGGGAGCTTTCAGACCTTGGCTGAAACAAGATGGACTGACAACCCAGATTGTCTTCTGACCCCAGCAGTGCACACTACAGCACAGGAATGCATATATACCCACACACAGGAACAGACACCACACTGCAGAGCATGAATAGCCATGATACTGAACAGACGAAAACATGTTAACACTATAATACTATCCACAAGTAAAATGGATACCAACTTCTACCAAAGGGAGAATTTTTCCTTACTTGTCAACAGGAAAGAAGGGCAGAGAACAAAAGGTATAGTATAAAATGGGTTTTTCATTAGGAACATGAGATCAGGACATTAGGGTATGAACCACAAACATCTCCACTAATGAGCAGAGAGAGTCTGATCTGTGGCTGTCTCCATCCACCCCTCTATAACATCCCTTGTCCCCTCATCTGAGAGGTGAACCTGCCTCATGAGCTGTTACCGGGATGGGAGGGACACATTTTAGTGTCCTTTAAGTAATAGCTACTACTGACTAACACATTCTAGAATGGACAGACATTGATGTCACCAGACTCTATATGCTGCTGAAGTTTACTGATATATAGAAATATGTACATTGGCTAATTTCCCCTGTCCTTGTGAAATAATTAAGCCCATGCCAAGAACTGTAATAAGAATGAAATCCCCAGAGTAGAGACATTGATGTAGCATGAATAGATGCCCATGAAGCATGTGACTCTTCCAGGCACCACAGGAGAAATGGAGGAACCTAAGCAAACACTTCCAATTGGAAGAACCACCATCAATATTCAATTGCCTGACTATGGAAATTCTAAATTGTTCCATTTTTCTTGTGAATAAGGCATCCTGAACAACCCATTTACATATTTTATTGTCCATTTTGACTATTTTCTTTACAAAGTGTGATTCTCATGGCAATCACTTAGACTGTGACTTCCTGTCAAGAATCAGTCTTTGGGTGTAAGGATAAGTATTTAGAATGCTGCTAGAGATTGCACTGAAAGCTTTCAACCCTTATTCAAAATGCTTCTTTTTGCAGCAGACAGAGACCATTGCTGAAATCCACAACTGGCTGAAATGCAGAGAAGAACTGAGTATAGGAGGCCGCTCCAACTGGCACACTTACAGCACAGTCTGAGCATCTCTAGGACCAAGAAGACCTCAGAAGAGGTTGTAAAGAGACTGTCAGAACCAGGAGAGCATGAAGTCTGCCACAAGGAGTATCTTGTAGATATTACAGGGAAGTGGCATCCAAGAAATTTCAATTTCAACAATATGGGCACCTAAAGAAGACCCAAACAATCACAACACCTGTTAAGATGATGACATGGGTGTGTGTGGGGCATCTCGAAAGGCTCCATCCCTAAAGGGCTACCAATGAGTAATGACTGCTGAGAGAGGAAAATCAGTCACCCCTAGGGTCATCCATCCCTAATTGATCATCCAGTCCCAAGAAGTCAGCTCTAAAATCATACATACAAGCAGCACTAGATGGAATCAGAAGGTTGTGTTTATACATTTCTATATGTACATACGCAGCAGTGGTATTGGGCTGGGGAACAAGTGGAGTTGGGTGGAGAGGAAAGGGGAGGTGGTGAAAGATTTAGCAATACATGTTTAAAAAGACTCGAAGAGGTAACCTTTGTGTTCAGAGAATCAAATTCAGAAAATCACCAAATTAAGACCTGCAAGTACAATAGAAAAAATTAGTCAACTGCATTTAATTTCACAATGATACATATAGTCAAGGACAGTAGGTCTCCAACAAAACAAACTAACAAAAGGGACGAAGGAAAACCCAAGGAAGAGAAAAAGCATCCTATCAGCCATCTGTACTGGACAGTGAAGTACTCTTACCCAAATGGACACTTGCTTTAATTTTTTACTCACTATTTTTTCCAACCCCCCCCCCAAGCCTTGTGATAACTGAACTTGAATGCAGACAGGCCAAGGGAAGGGTGGTGAGTCTCTCTTAGACCCTCTCCTTTCTGTGTTACTGGGTGTGATTTCAATGTCTGCCTTCTCCTGAGTGGATCAGGAAACAAACAAGCTCAGGGAACCCAAATCACTCGGGGGATGCAGAACTCAGCTCCATGGAGGGCCGGTCCTTGGCCTCCCTCATCTCTCTCTGTCTGCATTTCTTTTAACATGCCCATGGACATGGTCGAAGTGAATAATGATATATTTTTGTTGTTCTTTGAAAGAAGCCCTTGAAAGCCATTCTGAGACTGGGGTCCAGAAATCTAATCTTTGTTTGATTCTTGTTTAGTGGGGATTCAAATCCCAACTTAATTTAATCTTTTGACTTATCCTGCAGGTTCTACTTGATTATATCCCACTGCCACCAGTAATGGTGTTGTAGGGACCGAATCTTGCTATTAGCACTTTCAGAAACAGGAACAGAGCAGAAGCCAATGCAGGCACTGGCATTAGTCAATGAAACCCACCACAAACGAGTGACCCCTTCTCAGCTTTTCCCCACTGCCTCATTTTAATAAGCTATAGCACAGATCGCCAGAAAACTTTGAACTTGACTGAACTACAGAGTGTGGCGTGCTAGGCCCACAGGCACCTTGCAACCACCGTGTCCCATAATAGGCAGGTGTTGGTACTAATTAATTTACAATTTTACGTACCAGTCTATGCGATCGCTTTTCTTAGGGTTTTATAGTATTTAGAAACATTGAGTCAATATGGAAATAAGATCTAAGCTATGTATCTGGAATTAGGTGTCCTGGCTCGCCAGACCTACTCCACCTCTTACTGGAGAGACGTCGTCTGGTGAGGGCAAACCTTCTAGATTGCTTTCCCCATTCATTGCTGGGCTGTCTCTTGGATTTTTGTAGTTTAAGGTCAACCATGCACGGGAAGTCTTTAAAAAGCTGGACAGCATATGCAACTTACACATAAAATGTCACCTGCGATGCATGCAGAAAGGGCCAGAGAGTGGACAAAGAGAAGGGAGATCACACTTTAGCCCAAGAGCCTTAACCGCGGCCGCGAGTCTCTGACTCCATCTCCTGTGGGTAAGGAAGAGCATCTTCTCTGGAGAGGGGCGTGTCATATAAGACCCGGTCTATCGGGACTCTTAGAAAACGATTCCAAATCTCGGTAACTACATTTAAACAAAGAAGCGTCAGGTTTCTACTCAGAAGGTAGAGAGGGCTGGGGAGACAGTGTATGGAAACATGAGGGGTCTCTCTGCAAACCATGGTGACATAACTGGGTTGAGTGTAGCAAGAAGGTAATTTATTATCATGTTATTGGGTCACGCACAGCCCCTGTGGGGAAGATGCAGGCAAGTCCAGGGCAAGCAGGAGAGTAGGCTGCTTCTGGTGATGGTGACATGCAGAAGTGGCCCGGGGCTGGGCGGATGGGCGTGGCTCGTGGAATTCCCTATGCCGTAGGTGTTAGCTCCATGCTGATAGAGCTTCAGGAACTGGGCCTCAACTTCAGAGCCTCAGAGCTGCCAGGGAGACGTCGTCCGTGAGGCCTGCTTTCCACGCACTCTAGACATGCCTGGGCATCACACTGCAGCCGGCTAGAGACATCACAGCTTCAAAGATAGCACGGAGCTGTGTGCAATAGCACTTCTAGCTGGTACCGGGGAAGAGAGTCCTCTACCCACAAAAGAAAGGAAATCATTTCAATATAAAATGCCTTGGTGCAGAGAGGTGGGAGAGAGACCCAGAGGGCCAACAGAAAGAATGGAAACCTGTAACTGCTGGGGTTTGGGGGTGGGGAGAATCTTTAGGAAGTCCCAAAGACCAGAGCAAGGAGCAGCTCCCAGGAGTCAAGGCGGGTGACCTTAGCCTAGATGTCTAACAGTGGGGACATGGAACCTGAAGAGGCCACCTCCTCTAGCCAGGCAGGATTCCCAGTGGAGAGATAAGGACACCCACCCACCCACATAACTTTTCATCCAAATCGGTCCTGTCTAAAAACAATGCAGGGACAACGATGAACAGAGACTGAAGGAATGGCCATCCAAAAACCGGCCCAACTTGAAACCCATCCCATGGACAAACACCAATCCCTGGCATTGTTAATAATACTGCTTGCAGACAGGAGCCTAGAATAGCTGTCCTCTGAGAAGCTCTAACCAGTAGCTGGCTGAAACCGATGCAAATACCCACAGCTAAACATTGGATGAAGGTTGGGACTCTTATGGAAGAGTTGGGGGAAGGATTGAAGGCCCTGAAGAGGATGGGACCTCACAGGAAGACCAACAGAGTCAACTAACCTGGACCTCTGGGAGTTCTCAGAGACTGGGCCACCAACCAAAGAACACACGCGGGCTTGAACGAGGCCCCCGGAACCTATGTAGCAGACATGCAGCACAGTCTCTATGTGGGCCCCCCAACAACTGAAGTGGAGGCTCTCCCTAAAGCTGTATCCTGACTGTGGTATTAGTTCCCCAACAGGGCCACCTTGTCTAGCCTCAGTGGGAGAAGATGCGCCTACCCTGCCTGGCAGAGACTTGATGCACCAGGGTAGGAGTATCCTCAGAGAGGGCAGGGGGAGTAGGGGAAGGTCTCTGTGAGGGGATGGGTACCAGGAAAGGGGTAGTGTTTGGGATGTAAATAAATAAATAAATATAAAATATAAAATAAAATGGCTTGGTATAGAAAAAAATGAAAATGACTAAGGCATAGTACACACTACCGAAAGCTGTTATCTTATATGACAATTGAAAGTATAAAATGGTTTATTCTTTATCTGAAAGCAAGTTTGAGATAAAGAGGCTTAAAATCATTCACATCCTCAGAATATACAACAAAAATAATAAATCATTCGCTTCTGGTAATTTGTCCAGAGCAGCACACATGCACATACAAGGATATTAACCAAAGCTTTACATATTGATCAAAAATGACAATACTCTAAATTTTATAACAATTAAAGGATGATTTCACAATGGTAAATCCATTATTTTAAGCATCACTTGAACTATGTTGTTAAGAAAGAAACGAGAACTCTGAAAAATTAGCATTTCTAATGTAATCCTGAACTTGATGCTGTTTAAAGAGATTTACATTAACCATCTTACCAGGTCGTCAAAACAACTCCACAAACCGAGAAAGGGAAGGGCCATTTCTATGGGGAGTCAATTGCTTCTAAAGCAGAGGACCAGGGGGTGGAAGAGGGCTCGGAGGTGCCTGATAGGCAGCCCAGAACAGTTTTAAGGTGATGGGAACCTCGGTCCTGGGTGTTGCTCTCCCCAAAGCAAAGGTTCCTTTCTGTGACAAAAAAAAAAAAAAAAATTTGCCTTCAGCTGTCTTCACACGTGGACACCCAGATCCCTTTTCTGGAGCGGCTTCTTCCCACAGACCAAACAGACGACAGTGGCAGAGCATTGCCTCTTACGCAGGAGACCTTCGGTTTGATTCCCAACCCTGCAAACTAAATACAAGTGGGCAACAGTCCCTATTTGAATATAGAATTCCACCATGGATTCATGACTTTCTAAGAAAATTTATGATTGTTGACCTTCAAAATAGCCCCTTTATGGGGCTGGGGGAGATGACTTGGTTGATAAAGCGCTCGGTATGGAAGCATAAAGACCTGATTCAGATCCTCGGGACCAAAGTAAAAGCCAGGCACACCAGCAGGAGCCTATAATCTCAGGAGTGCAGGAGTTCATTGGTGACTCGGTATAGACCACTGGTGGGCCATTGATTGAGCACCAGCTGTGTACGCCCATGAGATGGCTCTCTTTGGACATCAACTTGTCTCTTTACCCTTTGTTTCTTCTCCTTTATCCAAAAATCAAGTCTTTGATATCATCACAGGATCGGTTTGCCCCATGGTTGGTCTCCAAGACCCTTCCCAGGAAGCCAGATGGATTCGGCTCATCTCCACCATCAATGCATCCGCTGATGAGAGTGGGCATCAGAGGTCCTCCCCAGCCTGCTGTGTGGTACTTCTGTCAGCTGCCTTGACATCCTGACTATTTCTGTTGCTCGTTCTTCACGTGCTCCTCAACTGTGTGTTCTCTTCCAGCATTGACCAAGAGTGTGTTCATCTGAGTGATGTGTAACTGAAAAGAAGGCGCCCGGGGTACAGGTCTGGCCCTCCTCTGGGTCTATCATGGTCCATCTACAGAGACATGGAGCCCGGGGTGCAGGTCTGGCCCTCCTCTGGCTCTATCATGGTCCATCTACAGAGACATGGAGCCCGGGGTACAGGTCTGGCCCTCCTCTGGCTCTATAACGGTCCATCTACAGAGACATGGAGCCCGGGTGCAGGTCTGGCCCTCCTCTGGCTCTATCATGGTCCATCTACAGAGACATGGAGCCCGGGGTGCAGGTCTGGCCCTCCTCTGGCTCTATCATGGTCCATCTACAGAGACATGTTTCCACCCCACCCCCACCCCCACTTTCTTCTGTCTCCCGTGACCCAGAGCTGGTTTCTTGCCTCTATTCTTGACACTTCTGTTGTCCTGGATGTTAACTTCCTTGCTGGCCACTTGTTTTTCTGTCCTTCTTCTTTCTGTATCACCACGGCCCCTTCACCACCATCATCAACATTTCTCAGCATTTTAAAATATTTAAATCTGTGCCAAGAGCTAGGACCAATGCATTCATTATACGTGATTCCTTTCATCACAACATAGAGCCTGAGAAGCAGATATTAATGGAAACCTTACTTTTCAAACCAGAAGTCAGACTTGAAGATATAAAGGGGGTTGGTTGAGGCCATCTTGCTGGTAAGGGACAATGCCAGGTAGATATGATGACATGGAACTGAAGAAAATTCTACATCTTCCCATTCGCTTGAAAAGTCATTTCCAGCCAGGTGGTGGTAGCACACGTCTTTAATCCCAGCACTTGGGAAGCAGAGGCAGGTGGATTTCTGAGTTCAAGGCCAGCCTGGTCTACAGAGTGAGTTCCAGGACAGCCAGGGCTACTCAGAGAAACCCTGTCTCAAAACCACCCCCCCAAAAAAGGTCATTTCCTCTGACCTTTGTTCATTTTCTCCTGTTTCAATTACCTTTCTCCTTAGCATGCCACTAACACACTAATACATTCTCTCTGTCTCTCTCTGTCTCTTTCTCTGTGTCTCTCTGTCTTTTGTCTCTCTCTGTCTCTCTCTGTGTCTGTGTCTCTGTGTCTGTGTCTCTGTCTCTCTCTCTCTCTCTCTCTCTCTCTCTCTCTCTCTCTTCTTAGCATGGCCACTAACACACTAATACATGCTCTCTCTCCTTAGTATGCTACTAACACACTAATATATTCTCTGTCTCTGTCTCTTTCTGTCTGTCTGTCTCTCTCTCTCTCTCTTTCTCTTTCACTCTCTCTCTCTCTCTCTCTCTCTCTCTCCTTAGCATGGCCACTAACACACCAATGCATGCTTTGCCTTCAAAAAGTCAATGTTGGGGTAAAATAAAAAATGAGCCTTAAATCTGCAATCCCCTATAGACAGATGGCCTAGAGACCTGCAAGAACAAATAAAACTTATAAACAAAACATGGATTATCCAGGGTCCCTGGGCAGTAAGTGTTAAGCTGAGCTGGCCCGGAAAATAGTAAGCTCAATATATACACTGGCAAATATTTCCACAAATGTTATCCTCTGGGTAGCAGTATGGAAGGTCAAAGGAGAGCAGAAATAAATCTCAGGGCCCCAGGTGAATGTGAAATTAAAAAAAAAAAAACAAGAGTTTTGGTGCTGGCCTCCAATGCTTGGACTTCTTCCTTTCTTCTTCTTCTTCATTATTATTATTATTATTATTATTATTATTATTATTATTATTATTATTTTAATTTTAATTTTAATTTTCACAGACAAAGGAAGCTACCTCACTAGCAAGGTGAATAGTTCATGGGTTATTTCTTTTCTCTCTATGTCTCATCAAATTGAGTTCAAAATAACTAGATAGTCCAGGAACATCTCAGGCTGGCCCTGCTAACTCTAACCCATGCTTCTCCAGTGTAGCAGGGCAGTGAAAGGGGTTATCAGTAAAAATAAGCTTAAAAAGTAGAGAGAAGTCAGAGGCTCACCCCAGGTACGGTGGGCCTGCTACGGTGCTAAGGTTCAAGGCTGCGGGCAGCCACTCACGTCCCCCACGCAGCCTCTCCCCGGCAGTTGACTGTTCTGTGCCAGATGACACTGCTAACTTGCTCCCGACACCTCACTCTGTTTGTGGCCTTAATTGAGGGACCCAAACAAACAAATTAATCACTCTGGCCCATAAAAGTGACAGAATTCATATGGCAGCATTCTTCATTCTCTCCAATTTGTTTTCCTGAAATCCCCACAGCGATTTATTTGCTGAATACGCGAGTTTTTCCCCCTTATGAAAATTACAAATTGTTGCCAAGGTTAAGGAGTTAATATTCTCATTCAATATTTATTTTATGGGGGGGACGGAGGAAGCACAACTGTCTCTCTCCTCTCCTCTCCACCACGAAGTCGGGTTTCTTAATCAAAGTGACAAGAAAACCGTCCTTCGGATGATCCCCTGAATCATCGAGACTAAAATATGAGCTTTATTAATCAACAGACCCTGATTAATTATTATAAAGCACGGCTTCTACAGTTCTGTACATTTTAATAATTCCTGCAGAAGGCTAACAATGTCCCAAGAGAACCGTAGTCTTTGGGGTTTAAATTTTTCTCAGCAATGTCACAATAAATACTCAAGAGCAGAAGCGAGTTTCTTCTCATCCACTCTGCTGCAAGCCAGCAAGCCAGAGACAACCTTCCCTTCCTTCTATCTATAATTCATCATTTGCATACAAAGCAAGGAGCCAAGAACCAGCCGTTTCATCGGCTTTCAAAATAGCAAGGGATGATGAGGGTGATTTATGGAGGGTCATGTGACCTGGTTCACACAATCAGGATAACTCTGTAGAAAACAGCCTGACGTGATCAACTGATAAGAGTGACCATGCTCAAGATGGACGAGGGGAAGGTTGAGGCTCTGCCTGGGAACGCCTGTGAATGTGGACACTCTGACCTTGTCCCTGTGCCAAGCCCATCTCTTGGCACCGGGACAGGATTCTGTCCTTGTGAACTGGCCAGCATGTACGTGCTTGTGAGGTTTCCTGGACAACACTCTTACTCTCTCACCCAGCAGCTGATGTCCGTCTACTTGACTGATCCTGGGTCACACCAGGTGTGCATGGGAATCAAAGCTTGTGACGTCATGCCTTTAAAATATGTCCTGTGCATTGCATAACACTTTGACCTTTATTTAAACATACATGTGTGTATATATCTCTGTATGAATATATATATATATATGTATATATATGATTATGAGAAATAAGAACTCAAAATTCAAAGGATACATGTGTACCCTGTGGTGGGATATAAAATGTTAAGAATGTGTGCACACAAATGTAAATCCATGTAGGTAGATATATTAACAGATAACCTTTGTACGTACACAGAGTGAAAAATAGACAGAAATACAGGAATTCCTTGGAGACATTGGATGTTCCATTACAGAGCACTGCAATAGACAGAATATTACAACAAAGGCCCCACATCTGGTTTCTGGGCAACCTCTTGGATCTCAAAAGGACATCAAGAGAGAGAAGATAATATTAAATTGAAATAGCTTACTTCTCTCATTTGGTATAAGAACTTGAATCAACTACAAATAAAATGCAGATATATATAAGTAAGAACGCAAACAATGGCATGGCAGAAGATTTCCCTGGAGCCTGCCAGTAGACACTGAGGGTCAATGAAGAGATGGCTCTGCCTCTCTCTAGGAATGCTAGCTCACTCACTTCTGTTCTTACACATTTAGCCCAAGACTTTCAGCATCACATTCTCTCTGGAAGTCTACAATGGCTCCTTGAACACCAAGCATTGTATCAGCACTCCAGAAAAATAAGCAAGGAATGGAGGCAGGAGCACAACACAGAACAGCGAGACACAGCACAGCACAGCACACACAGCACAGCACAGCACAGCGCAGGACAGGACAGGACAGCTCGGCACAGCACAGCACAGCACGGCACAGCACAGCACAGACAGCACAGCACAGTACAGGACAGGACAGCTCGGCACAGCACAGCACAGCACGGCACAGCACAGCACAGCACGGCACAGCACAGCACAGCACAGGACAGCAAAAGTTAGTCTGATGTTTCTCTTTCTGGACACTCCAACAATCATAGGCATCTTATCAGCACATGACTGTCAGGGGTCACCTTTAGCTGGCCTCACAGTTACCCTGAAAGAAGAAGAAAGGGCAGAGTAAATATGAGGAACAGAGCAGCGGGCAATCTCCACCCCAACTCTCATAAGAGAAATTAACTTTAAGAATGTCTGAGATAGCCAGGCAGTGGTAACACGTGCCTTTAATCCCAAAGGCAGGCAGATTTCTGAGTTCAAGGCCAGCCTGGTCTACAGAGTGAGTTCCAGGACAGCCAGGGCTACACAGGGAAACCCTGTCTCAAAAAATACAAACCAGTGCTTTGTCTCATGCCTGGGAGCCCACAGCCATTCAGCCTCCTCTTCGACAGCACCCCTCGTTAAGCATGACGCTGTGCAGACAGAAACACAGTACATGGACTTAGGGGTCACACACAGCCTTTCTCCTCCATGGTGGGGCTCATTCTTAGTGATAGTGATGTGGATTATGTTGAAGATTTCGCACTCAATAAAATGCTTTTGGGAACTCATTGCCTACGACACCTCTGGAAATCGTACAGGGGAGTCTGTAGGAAAATTTGATAGAAGATCCTGGGCCAGGCCTGGAGGGGTGGCCAAGCTGTGAAGAGCATAGTCTATTTTTCTAGAGGACTGAAATGTCACCCCCCGGGTCTCACATCAAGTGGTCTACAACCACCCATGACTCAAACAGGAGGGTCTCTGATACGCTGGGCCTCCACAGCCATTTACTGTGTGTTATGTGCATATATACACAAAGACATGTATAACTACACATAAACCAAAGCAATAAAATAAATTATTAAAAAAAAACAACCCTTGCCCTACCTGTCTCTAAAGTATACAACCCTGAGACAAATAGGATCATGGTCGTGGCATTCTGGAGGTCAGCCCTCCTTGCCTTCCCATGTCAGGGCTTCTAGTCTGGTAACAGAGTCCATATACAGCACACACCAGGCTTCAGAGAAACCCCTAGGGCACCTTTGAGGGCAACACTGTTAGCAGTAAGATGTCCTGTCCTGCAGCTCAGCAGTGCTGTCTTCGGGCTCTGGACTCTTCAGCTTCCTCACCCTCTTGCCTGTTTGCCCTGTGGAAGGTTCAAGTTCTCATCACAGATAACGAGGAAATGAGATTACGATGTTAGCTTTCTCTAGAGATAATAGCAGTCCAGGTCATAAAACTACCATATGGCAGATTTGGCAGACTCTGCCGAGCACCATGGACTAATTATCACATAGACAGACTCTGGTCCCCATTTGCCAGCGCCTCCGGGCCCCCTGTGGCAGGGTTTGGCAACCTGGTGGGGGCGAGAGGCTATATTTTGTTTGGCAGGGACATGATGTGACCTTACTGTGGCCAGTTCTATCATCTCTTAACATTTTGCTCGTGATTAAGCTTATCATTTCAAATAAACACAAAATGTCAGGTCTCTGGGTCTGCTTAACACAGAGAGCCAAAATAGACCTCTGTTTGATTTAAAGGGGGTCCGGGCCAGAAGAGCGATCTGATCACTTCCCCCATCTGACTTTTATTAGAGCGATGGAAGAACAGGGGGAGGGCAGCATCCTCATTCCAATTGGATGGCTGCCACCAGCCCAACCCACGGTGCACAGCCCACAACTCTCCTCCAACCTCTGGCTTACTGACTCAAAGAAGCGGTCCTGGGTTGACCCTCCTGCTTGGTACCTGTGAGCCCTGAGTTACGCCAGTCGTGCTTTCCTGATCCAGCGTCGGGAAACAGAAAGCACAGCTGGGACTGTCCTTCTGAAGAAATGCTCCTGGATAAGATGAGCCTAAGGGTTTGTCAAAGTCCTCCTGGCCAGGCTTCCAGTCAGCACTGTCCTTCAGCAGATGTCTTGATATACAGGCTATGGAATGCCCGACCCCAGCCCAGCAAGCGTCTTCTGGAATCACGGGTGGGTAAAGAAGTGGTAAAGGGAAGGAGATCTGTGAGGGTTCAACTGTGGAGGACACGTAGTCGACTGGGTGTTCCACCAGAGAGGCTGAATACCTCCCTCCACCCCGTCTTCCTCCAGCCTTGTCTCTGGTTTGTGATTACTGAATACAGAGTTGAATGTGTCAGTGTCCCACAGCCAGAGATTCTAGGCAATTGTGGGGCTTAACTCAGAGCAGAAATCAAAGTCTCTACTCCCCCCAAGCCCATTTATTCATGGATTTATTTAATAAACAGGAAAATGCCTGGTCTGCTTCCTGTCCTCTCCCCAGCTCGCTCTTTCTCTGTCCTCAAGCCAAGTGGACCTTCACTTTGCATTTTGAACAAGCTGAAGTCCTGGTCCTACCTCTTCCTGAATTTTCTTCTATTCCTTAACAGAGCAAGCCTCTTCCTCACTCCACTCAAATATCATTTTCTACTCAACATTTACTTACTTATGTCCTAGGGGTCCTTCTTCAGAAGATAAACCAGAGAGCAGGGTCCCAAAGGGTAAACAGCAGAGCCGGTAACTGCTAACTTCATGGCGCTGGGAGTTGACACCCACCCTCTTTCCAGCTAGACACAGTCTCCATCAAAGTCTCGGCTCTAGATTGATCAATGCAATCCCCACTAACCAGCCCGGTGTCTTACACAAAGTGGCACTCAATAAGTATTTGTTTATTGATAAATTGAGCACTTACGAGTGTCGCCAGAAGGGTCTCTCCTGAGATGATGACAGAAAGGCTCCCTGCTCACAGGTAAGGTGACAGTGGAGACTCGGAATGATAAATGTCATCATGTGTCACAGGTGCTGCCATGCTGTATCATAGACGAGGCTGCTGCCTTTTACCATGTGTCTGTACGGTCCGCACACACCTTCCAGGGGAAGGTAGACACACGTTAACACCAACAAAACAAAACCCTCTTGTAATTTATGGATGGCATAAAACAGATTCCTGAAAGCAAAAACATTTGATTTCCTGAAAAAAATCCGCCAGAGTTATTAGGATGCTAACAATCAAGGCTAACACTTGGAGGAATACTGTAGTTTATAAATTAACCAAAATACATATATACACACATACATACATGCATGCATACATACATACCTACATTCGTGCATACATACATTCGTGCATACATACTTTCATACATACATACGTATGTACATACATGCATGCATACATACACACATACATACATACGTAAATAGGGGTGATAATTGTGTAGCCTTACTCTCATCCAGGGAGGAGATTTTTCAGTCATGCAAATGATGGAGAAAGTTTTGAACACAACCAAAGCGTTGGGCAACAAGCCAAGAAAGAGCTTTACCCTTTGTCCCTTGAGTGGAGCAACCTTGGGTGAGAGAAGCTGGATGGAAGAGATGCCACCGAGTAAGCTCAGCAAAGTCCCCGTCATGAGGACAGATAACTCACTTCCTGCCATCTCTCAGACCCAGTGTGACACTGCAGCAAGATGGTACCCAGAAAAAGAGTTTCTGAGTGGTCCTGGTAAGTACTGAGGGACAGTCCTACATAAAGAACCCTAAAGGACAGGCAGTGACACAGACTTCTCATTGTCTCAATGTGGCAAAGTGTCCTCAAGTTCACAAAGCACACGAATATATGCAGAGGCATAAGAAACATGTAGTGTGCATAGTGAGGCCATACATGGAAGGAGATTGAAAACCATGACCTTCAAGCCCTAGGGGAAACACCTCCCTGCAGTGAAGGTCGTTGGGTATGACCCATGGAGGATGTGAGCTCTAGAAATTTCTCTCTTGCTCTTGCATGACCTTCTTCTCATATCCTAATTCCCTGGGTGTCATCGAGCCAAGGAAGGATGGAGCTCACCTAAATATTACTGAGGTTTAACCTTGGAGTAATCAGAAGGATGCAACCAAAAAATTTCAGCCATCAGTGAAAATAAAAATCCTTGGGTTTTAAAAAATATATTTGTAGGAAAACCAGGTCTGCTTTGACGCAACAAGATTCTCTCCACATTGGGGTCTGGGGTGACACACTCACTACAAGAAATACAGAAAGGAGATAGGAGCCAGACCATAAAATGTAAAGTCTGCAATGATTAAAGGTGGAAGGAAATGAATTCCAGATGACAGGGAAGAAGTGATGGACAAGCACGGGCCAATAAACAACAAGCCGGGGTTCTGAGCAGCAGAGACCGAGGATCCTATTAACTAATGATGCAGGTTAGGAAAATCAGGAAAAACTCTGCACAGGAGAGGTACACAATTCCAAGTTTAAAATGCACCACTTCCTCCGGGTCCCCCATGTTCACCAAAGGCTGAGGCTTTGAATGGGATTTCTTGAAGTGGAGAATGTCTTAGATAGGGTTTTACTGCTCTGAACAGACACCATGACCAATGCAAGTCTTATGAAGGACAGCATTTAATTGGGGCTGGCTTACAGGTTCAGAGGTTCGGTCCGTTATCAAGGTAGGAACATGACAGCATCCAGGCAGGCATGGTGCAGGCAGAGCTGAGAGCTCTAAATCTTCATCTGAAAGCTGCTAGCAGAATACTGACTTCCAGGCCCATACCTACAGTGACACACCCACTCCAGCAAGGCTACACCTTCTAATAGTGCCACTCCCTAGGCCGAGCACATACAGACCATCACAGTGAAGAAATGTTTAGACTGGTTTTAGAAATCTGAATGACTGTAAGTTGGAGACCTTGTGAAAAACCCCTGGTAGCCACACCTTCACTCCATTGGTCTGAGGTGTAGCCTGAGTGAATGGCATTGCAGCCATGCCTGAGAACCAACAGGTAAGAAGCAGGAAGGTCCAGCAAGGAAGGTTACAGGCAGAAGGCAGCAGAGGCCTGGAGATAAGATATCCTGAGGAGGACTACAGAAAGTGCTGATGATTGACATGTGTCCAAGAGGAGACTGATGGAGAGGACGAACTTCAAAGAACTTCCCATGCATCGTGTGTGTGTGTGTGTGTGTGTGTGTGTGTGTGTAAAGACCAGAGAACAGCCTTAGGCATCATTTGCCAGGAGTCCTCCACCTTGTGTTTGAAGCAAGATCTCCCACTAGCATATGGGTCACCATTTAGGCTAGACCAGCTGGGGAGTGAGGCCTAGCGATATGCCTGTCTCTGATTCCCCGCAAGATGGCACAGATGGCTTTTAATTGTGTTCTTGGCATTGAGCTAAGATGTCTGTGCTTCTGTGGAAAGCCCTTCACCAGCTGAGCTAGATCCCCAGCTCCTAGCCCAGTCTCTTCTGAAATCTTCACTCATTTGAATTATTCTTCTAGCATTCATTTTGTTGTCATATTTCCTAGGTACTTTATCCTTTCAGATTTATACATTGTATTTTATGCCCGTAAGTATTTTGCCTGTGTGTATGTATGTATGTATGTATGTATGTACGTATGTATGTATATGTGCCATGTGTGTGTTTAGTTCCTACTGAGGTCAGAAGGCGGCACCGGATCCTCTGCAATTGGAGTTACGGATGATGGTGACCCGCCATGCCCCCATCCTCTACAGGAGCGTTACTAACCTCTATGGGGCAGAGTCTTTTCTTAATGGAAACAGCTGTGAACACGACCTATCACAGCAATAATGCAGCACAAAAGAACTTTCCTGGGAACCTCCGTGAAGCCAAAGGCAGGGCGGTGTCTGTGTTTGGCCAAGGGCAGACTTCTAACGGTATCAAAGAGAGTGTGACCACTGAGTGGGAGCTCTAACGGTATCAAAGAGAGTGTGACCACTGAGTGGGAGCTCTAACGGTAGCAAAGAGAGTGTGACCACTGAGTGGGAGCTCTAACGGCATCAAAGAGAGTGTGACCACTGAGTGGGAGCCCTTCTCAGCCCTGAACCCACCGGCATCTCACACTGGGCACTCTTTTGTTGAAAAGGCAGAGATGCTGTGCACATCGTAAGGACGTTGGCCTCCACCTCTTGGCCCCATAGCACTAGGCCCACCACTCCATCACTACTAAACTAAAAATGTCACGGGGCATGACTAAGGCTTATGGAAGAATTAAACCTTCCCTGGGGCAAGCCATCAGTTTAACCACCAAGGGCTGAGTTCAAGGAGAAAGGCTGAAGGGTTAACCCTCCGGGTGCTTGTGTGCACAGTGGTGCGGAAGGGTGTAGGATGTCTGGGTGTCTTGATCCCCCTGTTCTCAAACCCAGGAGCCTGCAGAGTAAGAATTTATCAGTGTACTGTGACCGATCTCCATAAGAGAGAAGAGGGACTGGGCTCAGAGACCCCAAATTTCAGCTGGAGAATTTGGGAGACCCAGGCCCCACCCAAGGATTTAAAGAAGAGTTCCTGGAATGAGAGGAAAATTCAAGCAATTCCTACCAGCATGTTTTTTTTTTTTTTCTAGTTCTGAAAGTAAAAATGAACTAAGTTGTTCTGTTTCAAAGTGTTGGAAAAAGCAGTGTGTGAAGCCAAGCATGGCCATTGTAGCAGTGTTTAAAGTATGAGTAGGGAGGAGAAGTGGTCCGAATGTCCAGTTTAGGAGACCAATTCAGTAAGAGGTGAGCTACCATGCACAGGTTAAAAGCATCGGTGTTTGTTGTTATTTCTAATATTTCAGAAGGAGTCTGAGGTATAAGTCTCAGCCTCACTCATGTCTCCAGTGACTTAGTTAAGCTCCTGCACTTCCCGTCACCTTGTTTGAGGAAGAACATCATGCATATGCCTGTCTCACAGGGTAGTCAGTCATATCAAATAAATGAATACATAAAGAGGGCCTAAGATGATGCAAAGTGTGGTGTATATTACATTTGTCCATTGATATCACTCTGTGCTAAAAACACACACACACACACAACTCAGCACAAAATGTGTTATCATCTCTCTTTGCTATAGAGAAATATTACTTGAAATATTATAGTATCCCTCTCAAAATAGATACAAAAGTGAGTTCCTGGAAACCTGTTGGCTGGGCTACAGGCAAAAGACTGAGAGTGGAGGTCATTATTATTTTGTTTCATTATGCATATTGTGTTTTAATTTTAAAACAACATGACAGTAATAAAACATATTTCCTAAATCACTCTGAGGCAGATTCACTGGAGATGTTTTTCAGAAATCAAACATGATAACAATGTTTTTTCTCCTCAGATGTGAGGAGCACCATGGTAGTGAGAAGGCCTGCGAAGACTCTGCTGCAAGTACAGTAACGGGGCATCACTGTGGAGTCGGCCCACTGCCTACAGAGGGGAAGGAGGGCCAGGTACCTTTAAAAGGACGAGGCAAAATGGAACCAGCACCATTAAAAAGAAAATAACAAAACCAAAATGATTCAGATTATTTGATATTATAGCAGTTTAGTTTTAAAATAAGCTTTTATTTTATTAGCATGCTGAACATCTTATTTAATGACTTCAATCCACTGACTATGTATGACTTGTAAAATTATTACATAGAAGATGATATGCTTGTGGGACTGGCCAGATGGCTCAGCGGGGAAGAGCGCTGACTGCTCCTCTGAAGGTCCTGAGTTCGGATCCCAACAACCACATGGTGGCTCACAGCCATCCGTAATGAGACGCCCTCTTCTGGTGAGTCTGAAGACAGCTACAGTGTATTACATCAGAGAGAGAGAGGGGCCGGAGTGAAGGGGGACCGGAGTAAGCAGAGGACCTGAGTTCAATTCCCAGCAGCCACATGATGGCTCACGGCCATCTGTACAGCCACAGTGCACTCATACACACAAAATAAATAAATAAATAAATAAATAAATAAATAAATAATAAATAGGTCTTTTTTTAAAAAAAGAGATAATATATTTGTGTAATCTTAAGTATTTCTAGATAAAATAAACAACATATCAGTTCTTCAATTTAATAAATATTATTTTAAAATATTAAATAGGCCAAATTTGATCCATAAAATATTTGTTACAATTGGACTATTTACCACTGTGACTCTGGCATGGTGACTTTGTGGTGACCTCTGTTTCTTTATTTGTCACATACTTGCCAGCCTTGAGAATGCACAGAAGTGAACAGCAGGACCCCGCAGTGCATCATGGTCAACTATCAGCTCTATCCCGCAGCAAACTCTCAGGGGCCATTTGTTTCCCCTACAAAGACTCATCCAGCCTCACAGGCAGTAGGGGAACCGGTTCCCAGAGAAGGGGGAAATCAGAGCGTCTTCTACCCAGACACCATTGCCTGGACCCCTAAACAACACTTACCCACAGGAAATCGCCTGCTTTTCTTTTTTTTTAAAGTTAGCCAAATGAATGCAAAAGACCTACTCTGTTACCAGCATTTTGAAACTCAGTAACCGACAAAAGCGTTTTCCGACATAAAACATACCCCTCTAATTCCCCAGGAGAACACATCACCACACTGCTCTCCTCGCTCCAGAAGCACGCCCGGCAACTGTCCAGTGTTCTGTGATGACCAAGCGGCAGCGGCTCACTGTCAGCCCCATGAAAAGCAGCCATGCTAAGTTCATCAAGTCGTGGTGGAGATGTCCAGCCAGAATGTAATTAGCACTGACAGGTACTGGGATTTTAAAAACCAAATCAGGAAAACCACATAAAACTACAGTGTAATGTAAAACATTCTTGAGGACTGGCACGGAAGTGGACTGCGCGACCCATGGGGTCCCTGTTCCAGCTCTAATTGCTATTATTCTCTGGGATATGATATCTTAATCAGAAACAATAGCTTGTTTAATTGACTAAGATTGGGGGAGGGCTGCTACCTCTCAAAGATGTCAGGACTGCACTCAAAGCAGATGAGCTCTGGGCTGAAATTAAGAGGACTCTTTAGACAATGTGGCCTAGTGCATTGTGGGATTGCTGCGCAGCAGGGGGCTGGAACCTTCCTGCTTTAAAAGATTTAAGATCCTTGAGATGATGGTCCTTCCTCAGAGATGTTCAGAGAATTCTCTCTCTCCCTCCCTCTCTCTTCTCTCTTCTCTCATCTCTCCTATCTTCTCTCTCCCTCTCCCTCTCCCTCTCCCTCTCCCTCTTCCCCTTCCCTTTCCCCTCCCCCCTCTCTCGTGTACACACGCATGCATACATATACGTGTGGTATATTCTCACACTTTGTGTGGATGAACACTCCCTTGTATGTACATGTGAAGGACTGAGAAAGAAAGTGAGTGTCTTATTCCATCACTCTCCATATTCCGCTGAGACAGGGTCTCTCATTGGACCTGGAACTAGGCTGGAACGCAGCCAGCCCCATAGACCCTCCTGTTTCTGCCCCAGACAGCGCCAGTGTTACAGGTGCCTGCAACCATTCCCTTTTTATCTGGGTACTGGGGGCTCTGAATTCAGGTCTTCGTGCTTGTACAACAGGTGCTGGGCCATCTTCCCAGATCCTGTATCATCTCTTACTAGTAAGATTGGATGATCTGTTTTGTAAACTAAAAAAATGCTTGTTATTATAATTCATGCACACGGTGTCTCGGAGAAACCTCGGAAGGACATTAACATATATTATTTATATGTCTGGGGTGATAAAATACCATAAAATAGACCTGGTCGCTCAGGTAGAGGTGGTCCACTTTCCACAATTCACCAGCACACAACAACAACAACAACAACAACAACAACAAAAAACCAAAACAAAACAAAATAAACCACCCGTAGAAGGAATAAAAAGGATTCTCTCTCGCAAACAGTATTCCTAGGGGACCCTAATGTCCTCACACATCTGTTAGGGATATTCTGTGTAAACAAAGCTGCTTATCTGTTTTAATTCAGACCTGAGGTTGGTTTGAATCTTGTAAAAGTAGGAAAAAAATCTTTGTCTGTAAAACTCTTTGTGCTGAACGTACCTTTCCCTAAATTCAGCTGCAAAGTTGGAGCGTGTTTTAAGAGGTGAGCTCCTCAGACTGACTTCTGGGAGCTCCGCCGCCACCTGGGTAGTCCTGTCATCTGGGAACGGGTTAGTAAATGTCTCTGAATGGCTCTTCCTGATGTATCCTGCCCAGCCCTTCCTTCCATCCCAGCAGATCCCTGCCTGCCTGCCACACCCACGTACAATGGGACCTGAGACCTCCTTTTCACCTTTTACTGTGTGACTGTGGTCAACACTCGTGGATGGACCATCAACACCCTTTCCACTCGGGTGTGTCAACATTGGGATGCACTGATTGGTTGCTGAAGAAATGTGTTAGGATGATGCTGTAGCCAATGCACCCAGGCCCACTCTCCTTCTCCACGAAGCTTTTATAAGCCCAGGAGGCCCAAGTTGAGAGCTAGAAGTGTTGCTTCCAATAGCAGTAAGCAAAGGAGGTGTGGGGCTGAGGCCTCTGTGAGCTCCTTTTGAGAGAATCAAGACACCCCAGCTACCCCAAGTACCACAAACATACCAACCCCAAGACAGGGGCCACCCAGTGTCTACAACTGTAAACCCAGCATCTAGCACCTAAGTGATATTGAAGTGTTGGGTCAGCATTGCTCCCAGGAAGCCTAAAATGTAAGTTTTGAAGATGTGTCTTAATTTTAAGCTGAAAGGTGGGAGGGGAAGTAGAGGAAGCAGGAATAAAAGGAAAATACAGAATTCTGACACTGAGAGTAACCCCCAGGCCAGTGAGCTCTTCCTCTTGTTCAGCCTGCTCTTAATGATCCTCACAGCTCTCATATTGGATGACCTCCTTTTTCGACATGGAAAGAGCATGGAGATTACAGGTCCTTCACCCACATGGCTTTTTATGTGAATGCTTGGAACTGAACGTGGGAACCGAGGCTTCCACGACAACCACTTCTCTAAGTAAAGCCAGCCCTCTTCACCCTTTCCTTGCCTCTGAGTGGCAGAGCTGTTTAAAAGGCTTTCTGGTGCTTTGGTGCCTGCCATGCCTGGTGGATTCTGTACCCTTCTAACAACATTGTAGACAGCTTCATTACACTTTTCAAAACTGGGCAATTTGCACAACCCAGGAAACCAGCCATAGACTAAAAGCTAGATCCAGATGAGTTAGAATCAAAGACACTTGTTTTGTTTTGTTTTGTTTTAGACAGGTTGCCCAGCCCAGGGTAGTCTAGAATACTCTATGTAGTCCAAGATGGCATCCTGTCTCAGCATCCTGAGAACTGAACTTACAGGCATGTACCACAGTGCCTGGTTCCCAAAATACATTTCATCCATCCAACCATAGAGCTTCCAAGTCACTCTGAAGCACAGCTATGGGCAGATGGTGTCACCGCAGACTCCTTTGAGAGTGGAAAAACATTTAAAACTAAATAAAAGATAGTATCCTGGGGCTGTGGGGAGGGAGACCGGTGTGTAAATCCAGGGTATTCATGTTACGTCATTGCTGCCCGCCAGGGAAACCCCTGCTGACACGGGATATGACCATTTCCGATGGAGAAAACCTTTAGGAAACAGAGTCTATCCCCAAAGTTCACTCTGCATGAAAAGTGCAGGCTTCCTGGATGTTGAAAAGTAGCAGGAGATTTACCAGCACAGAAAGGAACCCGGGAGGATGATTAACCATCAAATGTGGAACACTGTGATCTGCAACGGGGTCAAGGGCATCATTAATTGCATAAGTGGAATTGTTTGTGAGTATGGTCAGTATTGCTTTTCAAAGACATTATAGCTCTATGGTGTGTGTGTGTGTGTGTGTGTGTGTGTGTGTTGTGAATGCATGACTGTGCAGGATGCGCATGCAGAGGATGGAGCAAGACATGGGTGTCTCCCTCTGATCGCTCTCCTCTTTGTTGCCTAGAGTCAGAATCTCTCGCTGACTTGCACGGTCACTGAGTAGAGAGCTCTCAGGATCAACCTTCCCCAGCCAGAACCCACACAGTCCTGGGATGTCATACGTGCTTGCCTATCTTTTGACACAGGTTCTGGAGATCCAAACTCAGCTCCTTCTGCTTGCGGAGAAAGTAACGCTGCAGTGAACCCTCTTCCAACTCTCCATGACATTTTCAAAATTCTAATACTAATCTTCTTTCGTTGTTCTTATTTGTGCGGTTAGTACTTACATGGGAAGACACCCATTGGGCATTTCTAAGTTTTAGTTTATTTTACTGTAAAACTAGCAACACTGCTAACGTGGTAAAACCCATGTTTAATGGACAGACAATTTGTATATACCACGCCTATACTAATTTTATTCATATGAATTTTCTCAATGTACATATCTTACTCAATTCTGTACTTATTATGACATTATAGGAGCATTGTTTTATCTATTAGATGTGTGAGCTTTCAACAGCTTCAACAAAATGCCTGAGACCAAATAAAATTGATACAACAGGAAGGTTAATTTCAGCTCAAGCTCAGAAATCTCAGCCCATTGTCATTGTGTTCTGAAGCGCATCCACAGGGGGACAAAGCTGCTCGTCTTGAGGTTTGCAAAGGAATGGATGGGAAGAGGCCAAGGTCCCAGATCTCTTCCAATGACTGTCAACATCCGTTAGACCCAACCTTTTAAGAATCCAGTCACCTTGCAGTGGCGACCCAGTCTGCCAGTCAAGCCTGGTGCACATGATGCTGGGTAGGGCATTTCCTATTTAAACCACAGCACCATAAGAAAGTAGTGACCCAGTATGGTTGCTTACCTCACAGAATGGCGAGCAATGAAGAAATGATGGAGCAGAGGCATGGGAGGCACAACATGGGCCCAGCACTCTTAACTTTAAATGCAGAAGTACAAAGCAGATACAAACTAGACACAGCCAGAGAAAATGACAAGCTCCAGCAGATGCCACACCTACGGGTGCTGTGTGGCTCCAACTGCTCCATCCATTCCTCAAAGGACAGAGAGATGGTGGAGCCATGTCCTCTGTGTTTTAGAAGTGGGAGTCTTGGATTTTATATGGCATCTCTGGATTTAACAGGCAGACGGTAATTCATGAATGCAGCTACAGCACTCACCACGTTTCAGCTTGCGGGCGCCTTGGCTACTGTCTCTAGTCAAAGCCTTCACAGTAAGGACAGGAAAGTGGCTTGACTCATTCCACAGTTCCAGGACTCGTCTGTCTGCCTTGGTGGCTTGGGAGCATTTGCAAGGCCCCTAAGTGACCCCTAATACAGTGAGAGCCTTATCCTAAGTGAGCCACCGCGTAGTGACCACATCATCTTGGACCTTCCTGACGTCTAAGTCCCTTACCATAGGAAACACTAGTCTTAGCCAGGTTAGAACAGCTGGTCTCTACAGAAAACCAACTTCTGGCATGTGTAAAAGCTGCAGGTCAAATCACCTGGTCTTCAGCAAGTGTTCTTTCCGGGGAATTTTGTCTCCTTTCCAGGTGCTAATGTGCTAAAGCTTGGGTGTCTCCACTTCTAAAGCTAGAGACTGCCTCCAGTGCCAGGTTGTGAGACCCTTAAGGCAGCTCTCCCCAGACCCCCACACCAACCAGTTTTCTAGAACTCTCTGAGAGAAGGAGAAGGCACTGACAAGCGAGCGGACATCCCCAGGAGATATCCTGGCTAGTATTTGTCAGCGAATCCTAATTCGAATCCAAATGGGAGCTGGCCATTATCTGGGACTCACACAGACCCAGGTACACAGCTAATGAGCAGGTTGCCAGCTCCATCTTTCTCAAGAGCCCTCGGAGACTTAGCCGCGCCATTTCATAAAATATGCAGATGGTAGTGCGGAGAGAAGAGCAAAGGCTTTGAAAATGATTCACACAGCCTAAAAATGATGTTGAAAAGGGAGGAATTAAATATTCACAAAGTGAGAGAAATTAAGGCATATTAACTGTTAGAATGTGGAAATGAAATGACTAACGGGCACGCCGTTGATGAGTACAGCATGATTACAGATCTGTCAAAAGTTGCCAATTCTGACTCTGTGGGATGCGGAGGTGCCAGTCGGCTGGTAAGGGCAAAAAATTAGGTATGGGACAAGCCGCATGGTAGTGACAGATCAGAGTCAAAGGGAGGAAGACAGTAGTGATTAACACCGGGCTCTGTTCTGTGGGGAGCTTGAACTCCGAAATCACAAAATGAATGCTAATTACCAGTACGGAACAGACTCCAAGTTGACTGGACCCTCGAAGCGGAATGTGGCTATTAAGTCCGTAATGAGGAAGGCCACAGAAAGCCTAAAGGCTGGAGAGGCTAAATCCGGTGAGGTCATCGCAATTCTCTGTATTCAGAAGCAGGGGGAATGGAAAGCCAAATTGTGGCCCATCCAAACTGGAATTAGCAGTAATTATTATATAATATGTAGTGATGGGATTTAAATGGCTTACACATTTTCTCTGCTGAGATCATTTAGACGTGATTCATACAAATGATTAAATTAATAGATCTTCCTTTTCTCAGACTGCCAGGCAGCTTAAACTAGATTTTTCAACAGAGATGGATCCTAGCAAAACCACATGAATAGAGAGATTTGGGGAGGTTCTTCAGAGAATGTGGAGCTTTCAGAATAACAGATTCACGGAGATGAAGGCGCGGCTCCCAGCCTTTGTCTCCTGTTGACTGCTCTATTTTCTTATCTTTAAATGTGGGGTATTCTAAAAGGGGGTTCTAGATCATAGATCAACAAATGTCCTCCAAATAGACATCAGAACAGAACAAGAGGAAGAGGAGGACCAGGAGGAGGGGGAGGACTAGGAGGAGGAGGAGGAGGAAAAATAATATGCATAGAAATATGCTCTACATCATAACAGGGAGGAATTGTTGAGAAGTTTAAATTTTAGTAGCAGTGAAAAAAATCACTTGAAAGCCGACGGAATTTGCAGACAAGTGTGGGGCGTTTCCAAACAGAAATGAAGAGAGAAGAAGGAAGTCTCTGAGCCCAGACAGAGGCCAGCCCCGTCCCTGTAGCGCCACCCCTGTAGCTCTCCCCGCTCAAGCTCTCCCCTCTCTCTCTCCCCTCTCGCTCTGTCTGCAGAAGCCCATCATTGCAGCTGGGTGCGAGCATGGGAAGGAGGAGTCAGTTCGCAGAGACAGGAAGAACTGCCTGAGGTCCAGCCCAGGCTCCCAGTGGAGACGGCTGGTCTCCTCAGCTACACAGTGGAAAGAAGTCCACGGCACAAGACTCGGGCGTGTAACAATTAACTCCACCTTGGTAGCGCCTTGGCGTCTTGGAATGAAAATATTAATCATTCCCAGCTGTGATTGCCTCCAAATCTCCTATTTTATGGCTTTGACACATCCGTGAATAATGCCACTTATGAGTCTGAGCAGCACATGTGAGTGTTTTTACTTCTCTAGAAGACACTGTAAAGTTGATGGGGAAAGTGTTTCCCTGGAGCGCACGGACAAAGCACCTCACCCTACGCCTCGACTGCACAGAACTGAGCCCCTACTATCTGACAGAATTTCCATGAGCTTTTTGCTCAGTCTTACACCCACTCAGTGGTAGGCTCCCTATTTAGAATGCAAAAATACAGAGTTTTGAGAGCAAAGGGAAACTCCTCCCTCAGCAGAGATTCAGAGGGAGCTCTGACTGCCACCAGGGCTCTGGCTCCCACGGTGCCCTCACTCTGCTTGGTCTCAGAGGACAGCACGCAGTTGGTTCTTTAGAGACACCACTCCACCTCCCCCCTCTGCGTTCTCGTCTCCATCAGCCTTATTTTGCACCCTTCCTACCCTTGACTTGAGCATTCAGCTCAAGTTCATGTTCGTGCCAATCCATTCTCCATGCTGAACTGGGAGTGAGGGTCTCCCAAAGGAAACTTTAGCTGAGAGATTCCTCAGCTTAAAAGCTTCACATTTTCCTACAGTGTACTTAGAATACAGATGGAGACTGCATCCTTCGCACATCCCGCATGATCCCCAACATCATATGTCCTGGATACTATGTCTCATCTCTCTACCTAGACATTGTGTGTGAGACTTCTCCATCACTGTGACAAATGCCTGAGAACAAAGGAAGGAGACACTTACATCGACTCACAGTTTCTGGGGAATCACTCCATGTGGTGGGAAAGACATGCAGGAGGAAGAACAAAACACATCATGGAGGAGAGAGAGAGAGGAGAGGAAAGGAGAGGAGAGGAGAGGAGAGGAGAGGAAAGAGAGAAAGAGAGAGAGAGAGAGAGAATGTGTGTGTGGTCTCACTGACTGTACCCCTTCGCCCTTCTATTCCATCTCGGTCTGGAGCCTAGGGGATGATGCTACCCATTCCCAAGGTTGGTGCCTCTCTGGAATTATTCTCAGATTATAATGAAGTAAACTTAAAAGTGTTTTTCGTATATCTCCCGGTTTCCCAGTTCAGTCAAATTGGCCCTGAAGACTAACCTACACAATCCTTCACTAACCCATCAGAGAGGGGAGGCTGTGACCTACAAGGTCATTCATCTAGGCCATCTTATGATTTTCACCATGCTAAGATGTCTACACCCCCAACCAAGCTTTACCCACAATGCCACTCCCAACTCCACACATTAGAAACTTCTTTCTCTTCTTTTAACTTTTATTTTTGGTATTGTAAAAACCAGAGGTTGAGAGGACCAGAGCAAAACAGTTATCTTCTGGACATAAAGGACTATGTCATTCATGAGCTCATAGCAGTTGTCTGCCTACACAAAACCAAGCTGCTCGCCACACTCACATGGAGGAGGGGGTGGATTTATTAGCCCCCACCCATAACTAAGGAGAAACAGACAGACAGTTGATGTCTTGGAGGAGAAAGAGAGTCAGTTTTATTTAAGAATCTATCTCCTGAGAGATTAACCATGCTTCAGTGCATGAACCCACACTCAGACATATATGCACAAATCAGAGTCCATGGCTCTTTTTTTTTTTAAAGAAAATGCAAAGGAGAAGGCACAGAGGTGGAGGAGAGGGTCTGTGGAAGGAGTTGGTGAAGAGATCAGGTGGATATGATTAAAACATATTGTAGGAAATTCTCAAAGAATGAATTCTTTTTATTTAATTTTATTTATTTAATAAATACATTTTATTATTTCCAGTCCCATCCCTAAGTTCTTCATCCTACCCCCCATCTCTAAGAGGGTGCTCCCCTACCCGCCCACCCACCTCTACTTCACCCCACGAGCATCTCTCTTCCCTGGGGAATCAAGTTTCCACAAGGCCAACTGAGGCCATACAACACACTACACTTGGCACATGTGTAGTCCTCTGCTACACATGTGCCAAGGTGGGGGGGCATGAACCAGCCCGTGTATGTTCCTTGATTTTTGTCTTAGTATCTAGGAGTTCTGAGGGATCCAGGTTAGTTAACACTGTTGTTTTTCCCATTAAAAGTTAAACATTAAAAGTTAAACATTCCCATAAAATTAGAATCTTGTGTTTCTATGACATTATAAATCTGCAGCAATTGCCACAGTTCTTAGTCAGTTATTGCTTGTGGGATTGTATCTATCACAGCATCTGATCTTCTCAATAGAGTTCATTTTTCAGGACGGCAGAGCCCAACTTCTCAAGGCCAAACACATGGGACATACTCAACAGGTGTGTGTCGAAAGGAGGCCGTCTGAAGCATCCACCTTGGCCAGGATTCTTCCTTATGAGCTGCTTCCCTCTATCATCCCACTCAACAACGAACAGTCTCTCCTGCTGACGTTCATATGCATTGGCAACAACCGACCGTGATTACATCATGAGCCACCCAGAGGGAGGGCTGAGTGTACGTCCTTTGAGAATCACCTGACAGCAATCTCACTGACTCCCCCAGGCACAGGCAGCCTGCCCTCTGCCTCTAGCCCCCTGGGCCCTAGTCTGTGGTCCCTTAGGTCTTTCTAAGCTAGTATTAATTGCCTGTGTGCATGGCTGGCTCCTTCCTTGGCCTCCCCAGGGCGAGGACCTAGCTGGCTGGTATTCACATCCCTTCGTCATCCAGCATAGAGCCTGAGTACCCTGGATACTTAGTAAATGGCTGTTGATAAACAATTCCATTCAGTAGTGACTTAGTAATTGAATATCTAGAGGAATCAGTAAGTTAGTGAGTAAATAGTAAAATCAGGGAAAGTAAATATAAAAACGGCTGTTTCCATACCATTTCTTAAACTATGGTGCCCATGCCACTGTTATGACTTAAGGTGACTTTAAGAAATACAGAAACTAATATTGTTTTACTTATTAATTTACTGTTTACATGCTAGCTTGCTTTGAAGGTAGGTCCACTTAAGCGGCTCAGTCTTTTCTTGCTAAAATGTGGACTTGAATTCTGAATCCTCTTGCTTCGGCCTACCTGCTGCTGAGATTATAGGAATGTGCCAACATACCCAGCATCAAAAAATTTAAGAAGTTATTCACAGAGCAATAGATGTTAGGAAAAATTCATTTGTATAATAAACCTTTTATACTATTCATAGGACAGATTAAGGCACTTTATGTTCAATAAAACAATGAGTCTGATTAGAAGTGGGATTACAGAAGACATTTAGATATGGTAAAAACTCAGGAAACATTAAAATTCACATGAGTGAATTTGAAGACTGTAGGCTTAAAACGAATAAGGGACACCCTTTCCCTAAGAACATTTACTATGCTCTAGTTAAACATTGTCCCATGCTAAACTGAAGAACGCAACAAGGAAAAAGTCATCTCATTTTATAGCTTAGGAAGCTAAAACATTCTCAAGGGAAATCATTTCCTAATGATGTAGATCCATCCACTGAGCATGAACCAGGATGTAAACCTGAGAAAAGCCATTGGTCTCTCCTCTACAGCAGAGGAGCCCATGGGACACAAGAAAGGAATGAGGCGACCTTCTGGAAGGTCTCTTGAAAATGTCACAAGCTCTTTGGTTCACTTCTTGAATTTTTCAGCAAAGGTGTCCATTGGAAGGAGACTTCTTTCTATGTGTTACCTATGGCTCATGAACAGGAGAAATGTTTCCACTGTCCTCCACTGTGACGAGGGTGGAAGGTCCCATCTCTGTTTCCCTCCAGGACCAGTCAGTGGACCCAGTTGCTCCTGGGTGACCCAACCTACCATGAACTACTTAGGGTACCCGTGCAAGACAGCCCCATGTAAGAAGCACCATACAGAGAGCCCATCCCCACACTGTACCTAGAATACTCAGATGACCAGGGCCTGCACCATTAAGTTGAGCCTTGCCATTATAAAAATTATTTTAAGACAGAATACCATTAAGTTGCTCAGGATGGCTTTAAACCAGGGCCAGCCTTGAAGCCTTACTCTACACTTGCATATGCACGTGTAGTTATATACCCACACACATTCGAATACTTATACACATGCACACACCCCCACGCTCCCCCACATAAAGTCTATGGAATCTTCTTTGATGGCAGAAACAAAAGTATTATGCTCAACCTGGCTCAGGATGCTTGACTAGGCCAATGCCTGGAAACTGGATCTGCTCTTAGCATGGCCATGAAGACCAAGGCCATACATAACAGAGCTTTGTAGAGGCTAAAGAAGCAGAAAGATGTCCCTTTAGCCTTTCAAACATGCAGAGTGGAACAGAATGAGGAAGGAACAGAAGTGGAGAACTTGCAAGCTATTAACAAGTAATTCTCCTCCACTCTCATCCCCTTTATCTTCCTGAGACCCTACACATGTGACCCTGTGATGTTCTTCTGCAGGATTCACACAGGGTTCAGGGAGTTCCATAGCCAGCACCTACAATCCGGTTCCCAGCCTCCCTACTGAGACACTGCCCAAAGCTGGTTCACAGTTCTGTCATGCAAACACAGATGTGATGTGTGTGTGTGTGTGTGTATGTGTGTATGTATACATGGGCTTGAGTATGAGTATGGGCCATAGTGCATATGTGGACGTCAGAGGACAACCCCTAGGAATGTTTTTTCTCCTTCCACCATGTATGGTCTGAGGATGGTCTCAGGTCATGAGAATTGAGAACATGTATCTTTACCGTGCTGAGCCATGTGCCAGCCCTTCCCTATTGCTTCCATCTTAGAAAACAAGCCAACATGGATGATGTCCTCCATGTTTTCAGACACCAGGCTAACATACATGTCCCCTTGACTTGATATTCTTTAAATTTGGAGTCACCCTCTCAGTAGAGGACTTGAAATACAGACATAAAGTTTGCTAAGAAAGTGAATATTCAGAGTGAGGAATTAAGTCAAGACAAATCATTAGCTTTAAAAAAAAAAACTAACAAACTACAAACATCAGAAAATCCAGAAAGATAACTTCATATTTTATTAACTGTCTGACACCTCTGAAATATTTTTGTTTCATACTCTTTGATCACCTCCTTATGATAGGAATTTATTTTTAAAAATACTTTCTTTAGAAAGATAGAGAAAATAATTTAGTCTTTCTCCTACTGTGATTGATCAAAACTTTTTAAAACTATTGACAATTTACAAATACTCATATGATGTCTAAAATGCACTATTGATTACAGCATTTATATTTCTGAATATTTGTCAGATTTGGGAAACACTCTATCAAGCTTCATGTTTGGGCTATAGGATTTGGAGGTGACTTCAAGCTCTGTCACGTGGTGATTGACCTTAGCCAATCTTTGAATTAAGGCTCCCAGTTACACACTTGCCACTAACACCCTAAAAACTGTCTTGCGAGTTTTATGTTACCTTCATGTATCTTATTACAAAATTCAGTGACAGATCAGCAAAATATTCAAACAGAAGAATTGTGACTCTTTAGATACATGGTATATTTACAGTGTATATGAGGCATTAACAAGGACACTGTTGGTGTCAACAGGCCAGATCTCCTGGAGCTCCCAAGGATTGGACCACCAACCACATGGAGTGACCCATGGCACTGGCCACATATGTGGTAGAGGATGACCTTGTTGGATAACAGTGGGAGGAAAGGGCCTTGGGCCTGAGGGTGTTCGAAGCCCCAATGTAGGGGAATGCCAGGGCAGGAAGACAGGAGTGCGTCGGTGGGGTCGGGGGAGAGTACCCTCATAGAGGTAGGGGATGGGATGGAGGTTCCTATGGGGAAACCTGGAAAAGGGAAAATATTTGAAATGCAAATTAAGAAAATATCCAATCTAAATAAATAAATAAATAAATAAATAAATAAATAAAAAAGAGAACACTGTTGAGTGTTGAATGCACAATTTTTCCCGGTGCTTAAGAGAATCAAGCCTTCCTCTTCTTCCCAGGGCCAGGTAAACTTCTAGTACCTCACAGGCCCCACTATAGCTCTTCTCTGATGGCTATCGGGCACCTCTGGTCTTATTCATTTTGTGTGCTGACATCCACCCCGAGCTTGCCCACCGTAGCAATACTTCATCTGCACATCTTCCCAGACATCACTCCTATACTGGGATGGTAACAGGACCTTAACCATAAGTGCCAATGACAGAGGACCACATCAATTCATCATATTAACTCCCGCCTACCCTCACCTTCGACTCACCTTTCCGTAAACCGGATTTCAAAATGCCAGGAGTCCTTCAAACAGCACCTAATTCCAAAGGAAGGGTGAAGGATGATGGAGGGGGAGTTGGAGAACTCGGAGACATCTTAACCAATCGGACTTAAACCATTTCACGGTCTGGATGTTGTCTATCCAGGTAACCATGACAACACACTGACAGAATCCCTCCAGAGCTGTTTTGTTAAGGTCTAACTCCACAGCATCTCCACAGGCTCAGGCACTTGAACCTCAGATTCCCAGCTGGTGATGCTGTTTGGGGAAGCCGTGGAGGAGGTGTGGCCCATCTGGAGCAGGTGGGTCCCTTGACCTCATGTCTGGCCTTTCTCTGTTTCCAGATCTGAACTGTAAGAAGCAGCCACCTCATGTTCCCCGCCATGCATCGCCCTCTCTGCCATGATAGACTGTGCCCTCTCAAACCAAGAGCCAGAATAAATCTCCGCAGCCCTACGCTGCTGCTGATTCTCATCAGGTGTTTGGTAACTGCAGCTTCCGAAGCGCGGGTATGGTTGGCAGCAGGGTCGGGTAGTGAAGCCAAACACCAAATCTGGAAATTCTCACTCTGTTCACTAGGCCTGCAGACCCGGGTGCTCCAGGAAGCATCTGCAGAGTCTAGGGACACCTTCTTGCTCTATATTAGCCACAATTAATAATCAGGAGCAGAGACACAGCCACTTAACGTATATCAACCACTCTTCTGGGAGAGGGGTTGTCATCCTCCTACACGCTTTCCCCGAGATAGGAAGATTGATAGGTCACCAGTGTCCGTGAATAGCACTCAGAAGGTACCATGTTTATTTTAGCTGCAGCTTCAAGTCAGTGGCTATCGGCACCGCGACGAGCTCCACTCTATAAAATACACTTGGTCTTCATTTTTCAAATGCTCCTGAAGGGAGCATATGGTAATCTATTTAGTTTTGCATTCCGTGGAGATACCGGCTCCCTCCACAGACCCTCATGCTATTTTATTATGAAATTCATGTCCTTTTTATACTCCTGCACGCTCTCCCTTCTTTTCTGTTAAAAATACCTGATGCTATGACACCACCCTGTTTACCATTGAATTCATGAGTCATACCCCCAAATCATTAAATAAAGCAGAAATAGTATTCGCTGGGGCCTGGCCAGGACCTAGCTGCAGAGTCCATATTCTCTTGCTTTTCAGAGATGATCCACTCGGAATGTGCTTTATTTTCTGTTAGGCTCATTTCAACACAAGCTCTTGGTTTCATCTTCTCCTTCGTCTTCTCCTGGCATTGAATCCTTGAAAGTTTTTTTTCCCCCCTGAGTGTCCAGCTTTAAAGGTTGTATATCAAAATCTGATTATTTTTCCAGATCTGAATCTGACTTCTCTCCTCCCCCACTCCCTGCCTTGGTGTTTTTCAAAACACTGATTTGAAGTCTTAAATATTCCTAAACTCAGTGTTCTTTCTTTCTCCCAAGGTGACCTCAGGATGGAAATTGAAAATGGGAACCCAGTCCTCTGAAGATGCAGAGGCAGTGATGTCTGAGTTGTATCCAGGGTGGCTGCTTAATTGTAAGTTGCTAGGAACTATAATGGAGTGAGTACAGTTCCCAAAACCGGGTTTGTGGGAAAGCCTGGGCTTCTTGTTTTTAAAAAAGAGCAACACTCTCTTACCTTCCCAGCCAGGCACAACCATAGACCATTAGCCCATCCCTTCATACAGACAGCAGCACTGCCACAATATGATCTCAGATCTGGTGAGCCCTTCCAGTCATATGTATTTTGAAAACACTTCATTTAAATGGCCTCTCTTTGGTTTTCATAGTATATTTAAGAGTTAAGAATTCCCTCACTAAGGCAAACACATTTTTTCCATTGATTTCCAAATTGCATGTGGTCACAAACTTTGGGTAATGGTGTTGAGGTTGTAAATTTCAAGTGTGGACATGACAATCTAGAATGATCTGGAACGGGAATCTCTCTCAATGAGGGACTGTAGGCACAAAATTTTGGCAACCTACTTTTAGTAAGGGTTCAACCTCTCCTCTAGCCCACCGTCCAGTAGAGGTAGTGGAAGAGAAGTTATTAGGAAATGGCGGGAAGTAGACCTGTTCAACAATAGCTCTTTGGTGGCCAGCTCAATCTTCTTTGGCAGCAGTTCTGTCCCAAAATACGATCCAGCAGCTGCAGCCCAGTCCTCTAGGCAGACAGGCCCCAGGAAGCTGAAGATCAGTCCTGAAGCACCACCAGGCTCACCAACTGGCCTGAGCAGAGGCTGTAGAAGCAGCAAGCTGCCACAGGAACCTCAAGATCAGTTCTTGGGAAAGTTTCTCTCAATGGCAGCGTTACCACAAGTTGAGCTCAACACCGCTATGTAAGGTGAACCAGTACATGGGTGTGGCTAGCAAAGTACAGCAAGGTGGAACAAACCAAACTGAGGCTCAGTGTTCATCTCCTACTATCTGTGCTCCTTCATCAAGTGTCTTTTCACATGTTTGCTATATCAAAACATCTTTTCACCTGTGTCTGCTTCAGGAAAACATCATGTGACATACCTAACTTTCCAAAGAAACTAGAAGTTTCCATTTCAAGGGATTGTCTAAATCAGGTTGGCCTGTGGGCATGCCACTGAGGGTTTGTCTTGCATACAATAACTGAGGTGGGAGGACCCAGCCCACTGTGGGTGGTATCATGCCCTACGAGGGGGATTCTGAATTGCAAAAGAGTAAAGAGCACGAGCTGAGCACTAGAGTGTATTGATTGCTCTCTGCTCTTGGAGATGGTTGTGATGTGCCCAGTGGCTTCACCCTCCTGCTGTCCTGACTTCCCCCTGAGATGCTATGACGGATTGTAAACTGGGTTTGTGAGTCAAGTCCTTTCTCCCTTAAGCCATGTTGGTCAGGGTGCTTCATCACAGCACCAGGAAAGGGAAATGACGCTAGGTGCCAACATAAAGTTGCTCTGATGTTAGCAACATGTTATGCCTTACACAGTAAGGTAATGGAGCCTCATAGTCTAGAATGAGGTGCATCTTGGTGTCTTTAAGGCCAGCGTGTCTCTAGGCTGGTGCTGAAGGCATGGGCTGGGGCAAACTGGATTGCAAAAGGAAGGAAGAATCTCCAGGAACAGAAGCAGAATCTGTAGGAGGGATTCTACTCAAGAAAACAGATGACCTGGAGCAAAAACGGAAGAAAGAAGATGGTTAAATCTGGGAAGATAAACAGGGGCCCACACTCTCAAGGAAAAATAAAAATGGGGTCCTGGCTTATAGGACAGAAAATGGATTATTTCCTGTTTGTTCAATAATAAAAGCTGGCATGTAAAAAAAAAAAGACAAAACCAGAAAAGAAAGACCTTGCTGTCGACAGGATAAGCCACAACCATGTAGAGACCTAGTTGAACAGTCCCAGGGCCAGAGCATGTGCAACCTAAGCAAACATGGCACTAGATCCCGGAGGAGCATGGCCTGAGATCCATTTTCTTTATTTCCCCTTTCTGGTTCATCCACAAAAACATTTGTTTCATAGTAAATGAGCAAAAAGGACTGTTGGTTTTCTTTTCAGCACAAGCATTTTCTCAGAGCTGTAGAAATAACTCCACCTCATCATACCCAGATGATCAGGGCTCAGCTACTTACTTAACACACTTTTAAAATTCAGAGTCTATGTCTTCGGACAGTAGGTCAAAGTCTGTCCCCAAGTATTATGTCCCTAGCCTGGGAGTGCCATTGTGAGGTGTCACTGAGGGTCGGGGAGCTTCACTAGCCACTAGGTAATTCTTAGAAGGAAATATGCCTGCTTGGAGCAGTCTGTGAAGACCAGCAATGATTTGAAAGTTGTCTTATTTCCCAAAACCTTTTTCCTCTGATCTCCCATAGATCTGAAAAGCGACATTTCCAGAATTGGAGAGACTTACCCACAAACCTGGATCATCTCTCTGGCTTCTTGATCAATCCTGGCAGCCTTGTTCTTATCCAAGCTCTCTGTTTTGATCTCTGTCTCTATCTCTGTCTCTGTCTGTCTCTGACATGTCTGTCCTCTGTCATCTCTGTCCCTGTCTATGTTCATCTTTGTCTCTGCCCATCTCTCTTCAGCTGCCTGCCCCTTCTCCCCCAGCCCTTCAAGCCAATCTGTGGCCTTCTCAGAAGACAGAGGACGAATATTGCAGATGTCTGACAGGTGCATGCTGGGTAAGATGGTTTCATCACTGCCAGTTCTCTCTCTACACTAAATCAGGGTGAGGTGGTTTAAATGAGAAGTGCCCCTGATAGGCTCAGGTATTTGGACACTTGGTCCCATAACTGGTGGCAGTGTTTGGGAAGTTTCAGAGGTGTGGCCTTGCTGGAGGAAGTCTGTCACTAGAGGTGAGCTTTGAGAGTTAATGGCTTCACCCCACTTCCACTTCAGTCTCTCTGCTTTGTGTTTATGGTGAAAGATTTGATTTCTCAGCCTTCTGATCTAAACTCTCCTTCATGAGTTGCTTCTAGTCATGATGTTCATCATGGCAACAGAAAGTAACTAATACGCAGATGACCATCAAAATGAGTCTTGCTAAGATGGGGGGTTTGATCCCATGTCTGTGTGTGTGTGTGTGTGTGTATGTGTGTGTGTGTTTGATGTGTATGTGTGGGTGTTTGTTGTAGGTATTTGGAGTGTGTATGTGTTGTAGGTGTGTCTTGGATGTAGATGTGCAGGGTATGTGTTGTGTGTGGGTATGTGTATGTTGTAGGTGTATGTGTGTTGTAGGTATGTGTGTGTGTCTCTGTTGTAGATGAGTAGGGTGTGTGTTGTAAGTGTGTGGGTATGTGTATGTTGGAGGTGTGTGTATGTTATACATGTATGTTGTAGATGTGTGTGGGTGTACGTATGTGTTTGTTGTGTGTATGTATGTGAGTGGTGGTGGTGTTATAGGTTTATGGGTATGTGTTTGGTGTAGATTTGAGGATGCATGTACACATGTGTGTAGAGATATGCATACATACCCAGAGGCCAGTAGTGGATATTTGCTATGCTTCTCTACCAGTAAACCCAGAGCTAAGTTGGCAACCAGCATGTCTTGGCCATCCTCTCATCTCAGCCACGCACGTCTCCACATACCAGCTCTGGGCCACAGGCACATGGGGCCACACATGGCTGTATATGTGGTTGCTGAGAATCTGAACTCGGGTTCTTATACAGTAAGCAGTCAGGCCCACTGAGCGTCTCCCCATCCCGTGATTGTAAATGCTTATGTCCTCATTATTTTGATGAGTGGGAGAGACTGTGGAGGCAGTATATATCCTCCTGTTTGAAGCAGCCTCTCTGGTTTCCAGTCCGAGCCTCACTAGTTATTAGAAGCAAGTTTCTAATCTCCGGGTTCTTTTCTCAGTTACACAATGAATGATAATATCAATTCTTACCTCATAAAAATGCTAATATGTGTAAATGCCTAGACCATTGCCTGGCACATGAGAGTCATCAGTTAATGCTGGCTGCTGGAATTAGCTGCTCTTTCAATGACCATTTAAGGGAAACAAGTGCAGAATTTGACCATTTCCCCCAGGACAAATTTAAGTCTCATTTTTAACTCCTCTTCCCTGGACAACTATTAAACTCATGTTTATAAGTCTAGTTTGTTCACTTGTGTGTGTGTGTCTGCTTGTATCCATGTGTGTCCATGTGTCTGTATGTCCCTGTGTGTCCATGTGTGCCTGTGTGTGTCCATGTGTATATGTGCCCCTGTGTGTCTGTTTATGCATGTGTATGTGCATGTCCATGAGTATGTGTGTGTCCATGTGTGCATGTATATGTATGCATCTCCGTGAGTATGTATATGTGTTCATAGTGTGTGTGTGTGTGTGTGTGTGTGTGTGTGTGTGTCCTGTTGTATGGCAGGCACTATGATAAGAAATCATGGGTCTGGGAGCAGACAAGGCTCTTGTTTTTGTACAAAGAATAAAAAAGACAACAAATTTATGAGAAGACTCTTTGGTTGGGATGCACATGAAGCCTATAATGCATGGTCTTGTGATAGAAAAGTGAAGGGGATGCTATATTGAAGCCATAGTTAGGTAGGGGTCTCTGCAAAGGTGACATTTCAACTGATGTCTGCCATAGCAAAGGAATTATCACACCCAGAGCCAAGAGAATGGGACACCATACACACACTCACGTGCACACATGCATGCGCATATGCATGCACACACACACACACACACACACACACACACACAATTATCTTAATAATAATGTCTGCCTCATTCATCTAGACCACAAATCAGGGGATTCTAGCACCTGGGGAAAATCTTGCCAGTACCCTGCTTTTGTAAGTAAAGTTTTATTAGAATATGACACTGCCTATTCATTTATATATTGCCTAAAACAGTGATGCCTATTAGGCTGAATTATTCACTGCCAGGTGAGGCCCTTTCAGAAGAGCTTTGGCCATGACAGCTTTAGGCCTTGACACCCTGGCAGGAGAACCATGTGTGCCTTCCTTGTTCCTCTCTGTTTCCCGCAGCTCTTGCTGTTTATAGCATGGTGGGCTGCTAAGCTGGAAGGTGAAGGAGTCTGTGAGATGCGAGTCCATGCAGATGGGATTTTGCTTGATTTCATTTCTACAAAATGAAATCTCTTGAAATGAAGTTTCTGGAACATACAGATGCATCATGGATTCCAACATGCGCAGAGGAGCATGGATCACATCATGGCTGTCCAGATTAAGTGCGACTTTCTGTCCCGGCATATGAGTGATCTGCAAGGTATTGAGGTCCAGGCTGGTTCTAGGCTGCGAACTGCACAGTGTTTCTGGATCATGTTAGCCAATGTGTCAAAAGTGGAGCTGAGAGAGCAGAAGCCCCATTGAGGCTGTGGAGGTGGTCTAATAGGGGACATGGCATCTCCCACGGCAACAACCTTCAGCTTCTCATTAACCAGAGCTTCTTCATCTTAGCATCAAAACCTTTGCGGCCAGACGAGTCTTCACAGCGGTGACTGTCTTGTGCTTCCTGATCTTCAGTGTTATCCTGTGATGGTTAGCTGTGATTGCTAACTTATCAGACCTATGATCACCAGGGAAGAGTCTCAGGGAGGGATTGTCTAAATCCCCGTGAGTATGTTTATCAGGGATCATCTTAACTCAGAGAACTGACGTGGGAAGATTCAATTCCCTGTGGGTGGCATCATTCCCTAGGCAAGGTGACCTGAACTGGGTGAGATTGGAGGCATTGGTCTGAGCACAGGAACGCTAACAAGCAAGTGTGCATACGTGAATCTCTTTCTGCTCTTGACTGTGGATGTGATGTAACCAGTTGTTTGAAGTTCTTGTCTTGAATTCCCCACAGCGACAGACCTGGAATTAAAAGTTTAAATGAACTCCTTTCTTTCCTAAGTTGCTCTCTGTCAGGAAGCTTTATCAAAGCAATAGAAATGAAACTAGTCTACTCTATACCCACTACCTGCCAGGAGCATCCCTGCTCTGGACTCGAGGGTTGAAACTGTCTCTACATTTCCTCAGTGTTCGCTGCGGGAGAAGAGTAGTGGAGACCCCCTTGAGCGGAGAAACACGCTGTGCTCTGTAAAATTCTTCCTCCTCTAAGGAGAAGCTGAGTTGTCTACAAAAGCTTTTGCAAATTTATGCTCAGAGGTCAGTGATAGGAAGCAGCAGCCCTGCAGGTCATGGCGTACTGAGGCACTGGTTCTCAACCTGTGGGTGTGACCCCTTTGGGGACTGAACCACCCTTTCACAGGAGTCACATATCCGCTATCCTGCATATCAAATGTTTACATTATGATTCATAACAGTAGCAAGATTACAGTCTTGAAGTAGCAACGAAATAATTTTATGGTTGGGGGTCAGCACGACGTGAGGAACTGTGTTAAGGGGTCACAGCACTAGGAAAGCTGAGGACTATTATCCTGTGTGCACCTTTACCTGCAGCAGGATGAGATCTGCAGAGAGATCACATGTGGGTTATGCTTGATAACAATATGAATAATGAGTTTTCCCAATATAAGGAAAACTTTTCTAACATTGCAAATCCAGGGTTGTGTTCTGTCTTTGGGCTTCAGCTGCTACCATGATTATTGTCTGAATAAATACCCTGCTGGGTACGAATGCCATCAGAGGGTGGTCATTCTCACATTGCTCATCCATCAGAGGTGACAAGAAGTCTGTGACTCCTCCTTCTGCTGTTGATGAAGGCGGAACCATGTCTGCCAGCCTGCCCAGAGTCCCTGCTTCTTTTAGAATCAGCATCCAGAGCACAAAGATGTGCAGGTAGCCTTCAGTGCTAAGAAGACAGAAGGGAGAGACAAGAAAAGCTGGAGTGGTCAGCACCCACATGGTCAATTGTAATAAAAGAAAAAATGGTATTGATGCAAACTCTTGGGAAGAAAGAAATTACAGGCATTGTCATTTAGGCCTAATTGGATATTAAATCTAAAAATTCAATGGTCATTTGTGTGCTTTAGATTCCCCAAATTACTTGCTATTTTGTTTTTTGGGAGTTTTGGTTGTTTGGTTGGTTGGTTGTTTTGTTGTTGTTGTTGTTGTTGTTGTTGTTTTGATACTGACCCAGGTTAGTCCAGAGTTATATGGGACAGGGCAGCCTTGAACACTTTCTTGCTCCTCCTACTACTTCAGTCTCCTGTGTACTGGGACTAAGATGTGAACAACCATGTCTGACGCAGCAGAGTTTTTGACATTGGAGCATAATATTTCGTGTTGCATAACCACACAACTTTAGCAAAAAATTTTCCAAACAAACAACGGCTCCTGGGTTGTAAAACAGCAACCTACCAATGGATTTGCACTATTATGCATAAATCTTCAAATACGTTCACATACTCAAGCCATAGACATTTAACACATGGAAGTGTCCGTGGTTCACATTTGAGTTTTCTATCTGAGTGATCAATATTTTTAAATAGAGAAAATGTTTTCCATGGAAAAGTTTGGATGGCTTCCTTTCAAACCCTGAAGGGTTTGACATTTCCACTAGACCTGTTTCTTTAAGGGATATCCGTGCCTTGGGGAAGAGTGAAGGGTGTGTTCTCAGTTTGACACTCAGCTCTATCCCTTCCACATCTGGCTACCTGCCTGGGATGGGCAGGCAGCTGTGTGATCACAGCCTCTTCTATAATATTATCCCCATGCTCACCCTCTCTCTTCAGCCCAGTCAAATCTCTATGCACTTTCAAATAGTCTTGCCCAAAATGCATTCTTTCCACAGCAATTTCCCTGACAAATCTTATGTAAAGTTCTTCTTTCTGCTGTTTTTTTCTCACTTGCACATATAACACCTCACACTTGGTGATATTTCCCCCAAATGCATGAAGTGAAACAAATCTATGTGACCTAGAAAATATAAGGAAGCAGGCTAGAAAGATGGCTCAGAGGTTAAACGCCCTCACTGGCTGAGAGTTCGGTTCCCAGAACCCACATGGCACTCACCATGGTCTGTAACTCCAGTTCTAGGGAATCTGATGCCCCCGCCTGGCTTCCACAGGTTCTGCACACACATGGTGCACATACATACACAGAGGCATCCCCACTGCTTTTGGTAATGTTTTCAACCACAGCCTCACTCATGTTGTGAGGTCATTGTAAAAAGAGATTATAGCTCACAGCCATTTGTACAGCTACAGTATACTCATACACATAAAAATAAATAAATCTTTTTTAAAAAAAGAGAAGATTACATCATCATAGGAAAGCCAACTTTTCCTTTCATTTCCTTTGCAAAATAGCATTCCTGTAATTCCAGAACTCAGGATGTAGAGGCAGTGAAATCAGTAGTTCAAGGTCATCCTATGAATGACTCAAATAGAAAACTCAAATGTGAACCAAGGACACTTGCTTGTGTCATATGTCGATCTATGCTTTACGTATGTGGATGTATTCATATATTTATGCATAAGTTGGCTACACCCAGGCTGGCTTCTCACTGTGTAGCCCAGGGTGGCTTCTAACCACTGTGTAGCCCAGGCTGGCTTCTAGCTCACTGAATAGCCCAGGATGACCTTGAACTACTGATTTTACTGCCTCTATATCATGAGCTCTGGGAAAATAGGGATGTAATTTTCCAAAGGAAGATGCAAAAACCAAAACAGAGATCCTGCCAAATTGGCACACACCTGTAATCCCAGTACTCTGAGGCTGAAGCAAGAGGGTCACTGGGAGTTCTAAGCCAGCCTAGACTACATAAAACTTTGTCTCAAAAATTATATACACATATAACTTATATGTATTATTTTATTCACTTTATCATATATAATTAAAAGCTGTAAGCACCACCAATGGTGAGCATGTATTCATCTAGAAGTCACTTTAAATAATACCATATCTAGGTGAAGACCATCCTTTGAATGGGATCTGTTTGATTTATAAATCGCGTGTGATAGATCACTGCTTTTTGATATTTCATTGAAGATATGATTTTTTATTTGTTTTTGTTTTGATTTCGAAGCAACTCTTTTACAGACCATCACCTAAGTAAATCTGGGGAAAGATCAGTCTGAGGTGCATTCACCCTGACAACAAGAAGAGTCCGAAACATTGAAAAAATTATTCACTCACGGGAGAAGCATCAGTGGGCCTTTATAGAAATGTGTCTTTGGAACTATGGGAAAAAAAACTGGAGCTGTGGAGTAAGATCTGAAGGAAGAGGACGTGAAAGTGGGGTCAGCAGGGAGTGGCGGCTGGTGGCTTCTTCCAGCACACTGGTAGATCAGAATTCCCTGTGCAGTTGCTGCACGAGCAGCTCTCCAGCCTAGACAGTGATCAGGCAGAGAGAACAACTGGGAAGCCAGGGAATGACCTTGAGCTGAATAGGTCAGGTCAGGTCAGGTCAGGTCAGGTCAGAGACAGCAAGGTGATGCTTGGACAGCTGCAGTGTCACCGCCCAACAATACTACCTGTTTCCAAAGACCCATTTCAGACAAATTTGAGAAGCGCTTATGTAACTTTAAGGAAGTCATGACACAAGGCTCAAGTGTACCACCATTTATCTTTGTGGGGACACGCCTTGCTACGTGACGAGGGCAGTGGTTCTCAACCTGTGGGCCACAGCCTCTTCAGCAATCATCTGTCTCCAAAAATATTTACATTACATTTCATAACAGTAGCAAAATTACAATTACGAAGTAGAAAAGAATGTTATGGTTGTGGGGTCACCACAGCATGTGGAGCTGCATTCAAGGGTGTCAGTCACAGGAAACTTGAGAGCCACTGGACTGGAGGGTTACCACCTAGCCACAGAACAGATTCCTTCGGTTATCCAGAGCCAGGCTTCACAGAAGTCCTAGTGTAGTTTATAAATGCTGCTATTTCTTGGTAATTGACATATCAGTTGATTGGGGTGATGAAGTGTGGAGCTTCCTAACACTTGGTTCTAGCTGACAGGATGTTTGTCTGTTTGTTGTCTTGAGGTTGACTTCTCCATAAGAGACCATTAAGGGCCGGGAATGAAGGTGCGTATTTTAGGAGCTTCCACATCTGGATGCAGTAAGCCTTCCCCTGATGCTTTTGTGAGGAAAGAAAATGGACAACAAGCAAAGATCACAGAGCAGAATCTCCTATGCTCCCACTTCACATTTCCCAACTAAACCTTTTGTTTTGACTCACATGCAATTGTTAATGATACAGGGAGACCCCAGATGCCCTTGACCCAGTTTCTCTCAGAGGAAACATCTTGTGAAGCCATGGTGCCTCATCACAGGCAGGACACTGACAGTGATAAATACTCACTTCTTCCCCCACCGCAAGCATCCTTCACGCTGCCCTTCCGCAGCCAGAGTCTCCTGCCCCTGGTAGACATTCAGCTTCCCTCCTGTTGTACAAACTCTTCCTGAGAGATGAACAAATGTCTGTTCACCCCAGGTAGCACCCCCAAAAGACCAAAGAAACTATTCTATCCAGTACAACCTGATAAAAGCAGGGAATTCAACTAGGGTTACTCATAGGAACATCCTGAGGGACCACAAACAGGATTGGGGTCAGAGGAGCATAGGTGAGGGGTCCCCCACAGAATCATGGGCTGCCTAGGAATGAATACACCATTGAAGAAAAGCCCCCTCTTTTCCAGTATCTTTTAACCCATTTACACATCCTCAGCAAGGCTGGGCCTCAGGAGTCCCTTCTCCCTAATGACTTCAGATTTCATGTAAATCCTCATTCCTCCTGGCAGATCATCAGGGGCCCAGTCTTTTGCTAGTCACTTGTCCTGAAACACAGGCCTCTGGTCACAGTCCTGAGAGTACAAAGGAACAAGGCCTATGTCACATCCAGAGGATAGTGTCCCTACCACTCCCACCCCTTTATACAGAGCTCAGTAGGCTGCCTGGCTCTCAGAGGCCTCCATGGTTACCTCCCTGGCTAAGCGTAGGTATGTGCTGCCCTGCTGTTCCCACATACCCATGGATGTCCTGGGGGCAGGGGGCAGCTTCTGACTGAAAAACAATCAAAGCCCAGATGTTTCCTACTTTTTTCATTCCCAGAGTTTCCCAGAAGCCTCAACACATCTTCCTAGGGGAGGAGGTACCTTCCCACCAGGACTCAGCTGGGGTGGGAGGGTGGAGCAAGGTATGCTTACACACGGGAATGAATGATGTCTTATTTGATTTGATTTAATATCCCTAGTACCCAACAGATGATTGACATTGGGCATCACATTTCATAGAAGGATGGATCTTCTATCAACAGACCTATTTGGAAAACAAAAAAGAATAAGAACTGTCTAAGAAACGAGACACAAGACCTTGACCAGAAGGGCCAGAGTGGAGTGGCAAAGGCTGTCGTCATTATTTAATCTACGTCGATGCTCATGATAGCATCATCTGGGGCACTGAAAACTTAGAAATGACCTGGTTACACAGCTCACACTGAGCAGGGAGGGCCCTCTGCAGGTTTAGAGGAAGGAGAAGGGTCAGTGCTTAGTGACATCAGGGGACCTCAAAAACATGGCCGACGGGGAGAATCAAGTTACAAATGCTATTCAACTCAAGGACACCTCTAGATAAAGCAACAAACAGAACATTAAGCAATTCTATACATTCATGTAAGAATAACAAAACAATTACACTTATTTTCTCAGGGAGTAGAGCACAGACATAATCTATGTCATTACAAAATTGTTCTGGCACTTTTGGGGGTATAGTACAGTGTGCCTGCCTTATGTACCTAAGGCCCTAGGTTCAATCTCCAGTTACACACACACACACACACACACACACACACACACACACACACACAAATGTTCAGAAAGTCACATTTCAAGGTTTTAGCTGTTTTCCTTAGGGGGAAAAGTGGAAAAAAATAGGCTGAGGTCAAAGGTAATTGTCTAATATTCTTTAAAAATTTTTTGATCTTTCTATCTGTGTATCTGTGTGTGATAGAGCATGTGTGTGTACATGTGGGTATGTGCGTATGTGTGTGCATGTGTGTATTTCTTGTGTTTATGCACACATGTGTGCACATGTGCTAGTGTATTTGTGTGTGTGTTTGTATTTGTGTGTGTGTTTATATTTGTGTGGTGGGTGCAGACATGTATGTGTTTGTCACAGCACATATGAAAGTCAGAGGACAGCCTTGGGTGTCACACCAACCTCCCACCCAGTTTGAACCAGGGTCTAGTTTTTGCAATCAAAATGTCAAGCTTGTTAGCCCAAGCTTCCAGGGCATTCTCCTCTCTGTCCCTTCCATCCCACTACAGAGGAGCTGGAACTGGTGGTGTGTGGTGTCATATCCAGCTTCATGTGGGTTCTGAGGACCAGGTTCTCACCCTTGTGTACAAGATCCCTGCCCACTGGGCCACCTACCCAGCTCTTAATATTCGGATTGTTCATTTCATTCTTTTCAGAGTACTTAGTCTGCAAATGTCATACTTAAGCTTTTTCTTCTAGGTGCTGAAAATCAAACTTCCTAGACTTGGTGCCTCCGTGCAGCGATACCCCCTCCCAGGGCTCCAGGATACCTTGTGAAGATTGGCGGGTTACTTCAACCTTCTTCTTCACCCACAGCCCAGACCAACACTTGCAAAGGACAGATACCATTCGGGCCAATCCTCTTCATCCTGAAACTGTCTCTCTGTTTGTCAACTGCCAATGCTGACATTCTCTCTCACTTCCCACGGTCTGGCATCAGAGAGGGGATCTGGAGCCAACTTGATTCCTGCTCTGAAGAGACAGCTTCTCAGTCTGCACTGTGTTTGTAGGGAACTAATAAAATGTGCAAACCCCACCCCCGATGCCTGTGTGTGCGCTAAGATGGGAGAAGCCTGCCTTGTGGCAAAAGTGAGCCATCAGCATCCACCTCGATGGTCACCGTCTAATGCCTCTGGCAGCCTAATGGACACATGTGACGTGTACCCAAAAGGCTTCTAGACTCCGAGCCTCCCTGCTACAATTAAGATGAGGCAATATGAATGCAGATGCTTTGTTATAGAAACTAATGCTGCCACGTGCTAAACACCCAAACTGCCCATGAGCCAAGACCTGCTATGGCTACGCCCACTTAACAGGTGAGTTGACTGAGATGATGTGAGGTGTGGAGCCATGGTGGCTGTCTGAGGTACAGATTCATGGTAGCTGGCTGCCTCTGACCTCTTTCTTCCTAGCTCCACGGCAGCCTCTACACAGCTCTCAGCACAGGTAAACCTTCAACAAACACCTCTCAAATTCATAAAAGCTTTATGTTGGATAGACTCCAAACTAAAGGGCACTTCATAAAAGCAATGGCCAAGTTAACCACTCAAGGTGCAGTAACAGTGAAAGCCAGGACCTCGTGTAGAAAATTAACACAGGGGATAGTCATAAAGATGGCAATCTTCTTATAGCTATGGAGATGTCTCTCTGAATTTCTACACTTTCTCATCTGCCTGGAAGATTATCACCCACCCTCTAGGGTTGGATGCCCCACTCTCTATATGTAATAGAAAACCATTTCTTCAATTAACAAGCAAAGAATTAACTCAGTCAGTTAGCTGGGTGGGCCTGACCTCATCAGAGGAGATTCTGAGAAGGTGAAGCATTGGAGAATTGAGTCCTTGCTGGCCCAATAGCCCACAATGTCATATACTGTATCTAGGGTTCCAGGAAATGGTGTGAGTGACCTCTGGATGCCGTGAGTGGTTTATGTAGACATGTAGCAAGACATAGAAAGTGCTGGTCATATTCCCACAGGAAGTGAGCTACACCCACCATCAGGGGACCAGAGGTGAAACCAGAGTCCTAACTCTTACCAAGTCCTGAGTGACCTCTCAGGAATGCTGATCGATCATAGAGCCCAGTTAACCCAAGTCCTGGTTCCTGGCCAACAGGAACTGTGAGTTGTAACATTTCTACTGTCTTAAGCTACTGGCTTAGCCATCATTTTTCATATATCAATAGAAGACTAATAGTCAGTGATCCTATAAGAATATAAAACCTAAAGAATAAAAGTGAATTGCTTAGCAAGTGTAAGATTCTGATACACATTGCTGGCTGGCTCCCTTGTGAGATACGAAGCCACACACTTGCTATTCTAAGGGAACACTGGGATGGTTGGAGTTTCAACAGCCATTTTGAGCAATGAGTTCAAGGATTATACAAGAGGTGACAGATGGAAGACTGGAAGGTACCTTGAACCCTTGACCATCAGGGAACTACTGTCCCAACCTGGATCTGTGCACATAAGCAACACTTCTCAGTATTGAGTTACCCTCTAGAAGTTTCTTCTCTAGTTCCCACCCAAGTCAATTCTAACATCGACATGCTTCAGTCAACCAGGGCATAATCTAGTATTTCATCATCAGAGTCTCAGAGAAATTAACTGGCATTCTGCTGTCATGCTTAGAGAAGACAGCAAGAAACGCATACTTTACATGTACTTAGTCAGCCAGTTTGGTTTGTTTCCCTGTAGCCCCAGCTATCCCCCAAGTGCTGGGATGAGGCTAGGCATGTTATTATTGCACCCTGCTAAGTCAAAGCTGTTGTTGAACTGACCCTCCTGTCTCCATTTCCCAAGTGCTCCCGGTATAGGCGTGCCCCATCCGTCTGTGAGAAGTAATGTATCCTTTTCAAAAGGGTGGAGGGATACTCCCTTGATGGTTAAGAATGTTGGCGGCGAGGTGAGATTTTCGCCTTTGATTAGATTCGATATGAGTAAATAATGAATGAGAAAGAGAGCTCGAGCAAGCCTGCAGCTGGAGTAGCCGATCCTGCAGGGCCCTGCCCTGCTAAGGAAGCATCCTTCCGCAGCACTGCCATTATCCCTCAGGTCAGAGGAGAAAGAGCATCCTGAGTGATGGAGAACCAGCCGCTCCCCCTGCCCCATCTCACTTCAGGGCTTCCTCTGCAGCCTCCCTTTTCCTAAAGAGAATTCCTATTTTATCATTAAAACTGCTGATCGTAACCCTGCTAATAGATGAATATTGCTCGCACACACAGAAAAGTAGCTAATGCGATCAAACACAACACTGATATTAAATTACTGTAACTCATTTACCTCGCCCGGGCACGCTGAGCCCCCTCCCCTCCGTGAGAGCTCCTGCACACACACAAAATCTATAAACCCTTCCCGATAACACAAAAGCTCCCTCTATGATGTGGATAAGAAACAGGACAGTCACTCTCTCCTGACATATTTGTTCTTTAAAAACAAATCAATGGCGCGGGGATTTGGCACCTGAATGCGGCGCCTGGGTTTGATGAGGCAAAGACTGTCTTCATTAAGGACATTAATATTCATAGGGAGTAGAAAATCTGACACGAGAGAGGACTCGCTAACCTTTTCTCATATTAGATTTTTTACTTCTTAACACAATTACAGTCCGGCAATGACTTAATTAATGCCGCTTGTCGTCAGCCGCCTTTAAAGGGCTGTCAATTTGGTCCTGCTGAGGCTGTCAAGGAAACAGAAAGACAGTCATCTTGGTGAAAAAGACATAGGAAGAAATTCAAACACTTAATAATATTCAAAATGCTAAGCAAACTCACATATCAACTGGCATGGAGGAAGGTTTTTGTCTCCTTCCTGCCTTCCTTCTTGTTGCACTGCGGCTCAGGGATGGAGAGCTTGGGAGTGGAACATGGTAGAGGAGGATGGGTAAAGATCCCTGGGAAGAAGGAGAGGAATTCCCTACTCTAGAACAGCAGCATGCCGACGCCCAGCAAATCAGGGTGACCCGGCTGTTCGCCTATGCAGTTATGGGCTGTGAAGTTGAAAACTATAGGGACAGGCTGTCTAGAAACTTCTTGGTACAGAGAAGGATCCTGGTCTGTATGGGTCTGTCTTCAGCTTGGCTGCCACACATCTGAGTTCTCCGAAGATACTTTTCCTTCTTTAAGTCATAGTAATAGTAGTGATAATTTAGATTCAAGGATTGGCTGAGAGACCAACAATTCAGAGTATAGCTTTCATGGAAGACTCAGAATGTTCCGAAATTCTACATCTTGGTGTAGTCACAGCTATGCGTAGAACCAGAGGTCTGGGCCACCCCCTTGCTCTACTGTGACTCAGTGGACCCCTACCCTTCCTTGTGCTTCCTACTGGCCCCTCAAGATACATGCAATTGACTTCATCTTGACTTCACCTCTCTTCACATCCTCATCCCTTTCCAGGGTTCGTGCTCTGTGTGCAACCATGGAATTGGCAGCTTTAACAAGCTGTGGTGTTCCATAAGACATCAGTTATTCCTTGGGTAGGGTTTTTGCTATATGTAGACATGCCACTGCCAGCTCTTAGCCCACCTCGGGGCTTCTCAGCCATGGGAAGATGGGCATGAAGAGTTCCCAGTGGTGGGAGCCATTCTGTACACCACAGAGCAAGCACGTTCAGTAGCATTTTTGGACTTCAGCTCTTAGACTCCAGGAGCACCACATCACCCCCTCAATGAGATCATGAAAGTGTCTCTAAAAGCTAAGGAGATGGGTTAGTGGGTAAAGTATTTGATACATGAGCATGGGACCTGAGTGCAGACACAGTCACACACTATGGCACACATCTGTAACCCCAGCTCTGGGAGGGACTGTGTGGTAGTTTGAATGTGAAATATCCTCACTGGTCCATATATTTGAACATAGCTGGTATGTACTTTGAGGTTATCGAACTTTTAGGAGTGTAGCTGTACTGGAGGAAGTATGATCCTGGGGTCAAATGAGGGCCTCTCTCTCTCTTTCTCTCTTTCTCTTCTCTCTCTCTCTCCCTCTCCCTCTCCCTCTCCCTCTCCC
>NW_022196897.1:155532835-155567843 GCF_008632895.1 Mastomys coucha | reverse complement strand
CTGTATGAAAATATAATCAGCTACTTTCATGCCCCTCCCACCGTGGCCACGCCTCCCCTGACATGATAGCCTCTTACTTTACCTTCCTGCCCCTCCCACTGTGGCCACACCTCCCCTGACATGATAGGCTCTTACTTTACCTTCCTACCCCTCTCACCGTGGCCACGCCTCCCCTGACATGCTAGGCTCTTAGTCTTTGGAATATTAAGGCCTCATAATAAGTCCTTTCTTCAGCAAACTGCTCTGGTCATGGCATTTCTATCATGGCAGAGAAGTCACTGATACAAGTAGAGACAGAGGGTCCCAAGAGCTTGCCCATCAGCCAGCCTACCCAAAGCAGTGGGTTCCACGTTCAGTGAGAGACCCTACCTCAAAAAATGAAGGGGAGGGCAACGGCGGAAAGCACCCAACACTGACCTGCCACTGCAACCCAACTCTGTACCTGCATCTGCAATCTGCATGCGCATCTGCATACAGCACTCACACAGTGTCTGCAGACAAGACCAAGGGTGCCTTGGAGCAAAGACACTCTCGGCTGAGGGCTTCTCAGAACGGATTGCTTCAGCCTCTTCACCTTTGGCATGCACTGTAAACGGCCTGTCCTGAGTGCTTTCCACTGCTCCCTAACCCTGCATGCAGGGATACCCCATGCATTTCCTACCCCATATGCTGCGAGAGGGTGTGTGTCTATCTCTTTGTTCAATACCACGCAATAACATGAGATCAGAGGCCACTACAAATACCATTTAAATACTACAGGATTTCACAACCACTGTAAGGTAAGCTCCCATTTTCCTTCATCCGCTGTGAGCTTCTTAAACGTGGTCTCCTGGGACCTAAAGCGAAGCTACTTTGTCAAGCTGTCAGCCAAGGGTCGCGCGGCTTGACAGGTGCCTTCCGGGTGGCCATGTGGTTCTGATTTCTGTGCTCACAGGTGTCCAAGACTGTCTCGTTTGTTGAACTCTGGATCTTGACTTTTTGTGGAGAAAATATGAACAGGTTTGTAAAGGAGTGACCTTGGACTGATACCTCTGTGTTTGTGGGAGAAGCGACGGGCTGTGGCTCTCCTATAAAGCCACTAAGGAAAGATGAATGTCTTGTTTTCTGTAAGATGCTGTTAGCACCCCATGATGCCCACACCACAAAGAACAGTCAGTGCTCCAATGCTCACAGAGCAATGGTGGAGACGCATGCCCCCAATGCATGCTGGGAGCTGGGAAGAGTACTTTGGGTATATCAGAGGAAAATATCCTTGAAAACAGCATCACTTGCTCAAAGTGGGAATCCTGGGATTGAGTGCTGGGGTTGTGTTGGACAGAGGTGGGTAAAGAAAGTTCCTTACCCAGAAGATGCTCCAACATAATAAGGACACATGCTCCACCATGTTCATAGCAGCCTTATTTATAATAGCCAGAAACTGGAAACAACCCAGATGTCCCTCAACAGAGGAGTGGATACAGAAAATGTGGTACATTTACACAATGGAGCACTACTCAGCTATTAAAAAACAATGAATTTATGAAATCCTTAGTGAAATGGATGGACCTGGAGAATATCATCCTGAGTGAGGTAACCCAATCACAAAAGAACACACATGGTATGCACTCACTGATAAGTGGTTATTAGCCCAGAAGCTCAGAATACCCAAAATACAATCCACAAACCACAAGGAACTCAAGAAGGAAGACCAAAGTGTGAATACTTCAATCCTTCTTAGAAAGGGGAACAAAATACCCATGGAAGGAGTTGCAGAGACTAACTATGGAGCAGAGACTGAAGGAAGGACAATCCAGAGACTGCTCCACCTGGGAATCCTTCCCATATTCAATCACCAAACCCAGACACTATTATGGATGCCAGCAAGTGCTAGCTGAAAGGAGCCTGATATAGCTGTCTCCTGAGAGGCTCTGCTAGTGCCGGACTAATACAGAAGTGGAGGCTCACAGCCATCCATTGGACTGAGCACAGGGTCCCCAGTGAAGGAGCTAGAGAAAGGACCCAAGGAGCTGAAGGGTTTGCAGCCCCTTAGGAGGAACAACAATATGAATTAACTAGTACCCTCAGAGCTCCCAGGGACTAAAACTCCAACCAAAGAGTACACATGGTGGAACTAATGGCTCCAGCTGCACATGTAGCAGAGGATAGCCAAGTAAGTCATCAATAGGAGGAGAGGCCCTTGGCCCTGTGAAGGTTCTATGCCCCAGTGTAGGGAATGCTAGGGCCAGGAAGCAGGAGAGGGTGGGTTGGTTAGCATGGGGAGTGGGGAGGAAACGGGGTTGGTTTTTTATTTTTCCAGAGGGGAAACCAGAAAAGGAGATAGTATTTGAAAAGTAAATAAAGCCGGTCAGTGGTAGGGCATGCCTTTAATCCCAGCACTTGGGAGGCAGAGGTAGGCAGATTTCTGAGTTCCAGGACAGCCAGGGCTATACAGAGAAACCCTGTCTCAAAAAACCAAATTAAAAAAAAAAAGTAAATAAAGAAAACATCTACTAAAAAAAAATAGAAAGTCACTCATTTGTACCTAGATGACCAGGTCCGAAAGAAATATGCTGAAGGACTCTGCTTGGCCATACAGAGAAAATATGGCTGATACTGTTTTATTCGTACTAGGAGCATGTGGGAGCTTAGGGGTTCACCTTCTGCACAGTTTGTCAGTGGTGTGAAGTCCTCAACAAGAAAAGATAGGAAACGTATGACAGGGAAGTTCCTCCGGCCCTTTCCTCTGAGGCTCGTTCTCCACATTCTCTGCTTGACTGAGTGAGGGCTTCCGGTCTGAGGCCTCTGCATAGCCCAGGCAGCATCTCTCCTGGATGACGGTGCGGAGTCAATATAAGCTCCTACAGACTTATCGGAGGTAGCTCTCCAGGCGCAACATACAACTGCAGCCCAAGAGATCCTGGGTCTTGCCGTTCCATCATGAAGGGCAGACTGTAGGAATCACTGTCAGAAGACCTTGAGCCGTGGGACCCAAAGCTCGGGTCATATCTGGTGGAAGCTACGATCTTAAGCAGCCCAATGCACTCCTGCAACAGTGGACAAAGGTTACCAAGGCTTTGTGGGATCGGTTCCCTAGAAGAACACCACATAGAAAAAGTAGAAAGAAAGGCAAGGACCCGAGCCCAGCCCCTGGGCTCCCCAACCTGTCTTTTCTCTCTGCAAGTAGCTTTTGAAGCAAGGGCAACTCTATGACAGAGAGCCACTGGAGCTCAGAGGCAGTTCCTGTGTGCCTAGGGTCTGGTGGGGGTGAGATCAGGGGAGTTTACAAAAATAAAAGCTGGGGTTTTTATTCCTGAGTGTTTATGGGTCTTCAAATGATTAATTGGAACTAATGGGAAACATGTAGTTATTTTTTTCCAAGTTGCACAATAACATTATGCCAGCCATGCCTTTTAGAGTATGCAAATTGACTTGTCTCTGCTGTTTGAAAACAAAGGACTCTGTTGTAAGACCACTAGCAAGGACAATGCAGGCTCAGAGCTCCAGACTAACCTATAACGGCGTATTCTCTTTGTTATGGGCTTTTCCTCCAGCCATGAACTCACTGGTTGATATATGTTACTGGCCACTCCAGAACTGCCAAAGGGAAAACGTCACCATACCTTCTGCTGGGGTTTCATGGATGTTCTCAAAGATCTGTGTGTTAGAAGCTCCATAGCCAGAATAGCCTCCCTATGAAAAGGCAGCAGGGCTGAGAAGAGGTGGAGCCACAGGAGGGAGGGAGAGAGGGGAAAAGAGAGGGAGGGAGAGGGGAAGCGGGAGAGGGGGAGAGGGGTAGGAGGGAGAGGGGCAGAGGAGGAGAGGGGGAGACAGAGAGAGCATTGGCTTTCCCAACTTCATAAGGTACTGAAGTTTCCCTGGGGTTAATTAGTACTCATAAGAATGAGTTACAAAAGAGTAATTCTGGGCTCCTCCCCTTCCTGTCTCCACAAGAGACCACTCCCTCCCACACAAATTTGAAGTAGAAACTCAAGAGTCCTTTGGAAAGTCAGTTGTGTGGGAGGGTGTTTTGCTAATGCAAACAAGTAAAGGAGTGTGTCATTGAAACGGACACAGGCGAAAGAGTGAAGCAGATTGAAGGAATGTTCAGCTGAAGCAGACACAGGAGAGAGGATGTTCTGCTAAAGCAAGCACGTGAAAGGACACGTGATGAAGGATTCTTTGCTAGCAGCACGCATGTATTAGTCCGCCTTACATTGCATAGTTGAGCTGCATTTGTTGGAACTCCATAGAGAGAAACACACCAAGAAACTTCAGGCAGTGTCCTGCAATTTCTTGTCATTTTCTCGGACTTGGGCTGATTGGCAGAGTGATGTCACCCGAGACAGACTCACATGGAGTTTTGCTAAGTCAGACTCATGTACTGAGGCAAGACTTGCAGAGGACACGTGATGTTTGGAGAGACTATAAAAAGAACTCAGTGAACAATGGTGGAGGCTGAGCTAGCCTTGCTTATAGAGCTAGCTGCGCAACGCTTGCTGGTCTCAGAGTTTCCCGGTGTTCCTCCTGCTCCCTTCTGCTGACTTGTGCAGAGGCCGAGGCCTGGCCGTCTCTGCTAGGTTGTGTCACCACTACTGATTTGTGTTGGCTATCCCGACTCTAGTCGACTGCTGGTGTATCCGTGAACTGTTTGCAAGTGGGTCAAGCTGTCACCACTAACCTGTAAACTGAACTGCCAATTTCCAGACAACACAGATGGGAGTTGCTCCAAAGAGCCTGTCTAAACAGGTCCTCTCCCCCACCCCACCCTATATCCTTTCTTTTCCCCAACCTCTTGTGGGTGGTGGGCAAAAGGGGAGATTAAAGAGCTTAAGAACCATCATTAAAAATAAGGTTTGAAAAAATTAAAGTCATGCAAGCTCCTGCCATGATGCCGTCTACTCTGACAGTATGTAGCCAATAAGGCCGCGACGGGGCCTATGGCATTCTGTTTAGACTGTCAGCCTTCTGAACATAAACCTCTTTATACACTTTCCAGCCTCAGGTACCATATTATAGCAATAGAAAATGAACCCCCCCATCCCCACAAGCTCTGGGTTCCCAGTTGTACAGGGTTAAATAGAGAGATGCTGGCAATGAAGACCAGGGATCACATCCTGTTTTCATCACTGATCCCCAGCTTAGAAAAATTTCCTACATCGTACTCAGATCAATGTTCTACATCTGTGATATTTTTATCTCAGTGTTTATTGAGAACAGATTATAAACCAACATATGTACGTTACATGCATGCTTCATGCAACAGCCTCCAAGGCACTCAGTGGTGTGCAGACACCCCTTCAAGAGTGAACACTGAGGCTGAGACAGGATGCACGTTGCCCAGGATGTAGTCGTAGTGAGGTGAATGTTGGGACAGACTCAAGCAGACTTTGAACTTTGTGTTCTGCTCATCGGCCTGTGTGGATTCTGCCGGGGGGTCTTGGGATAATGAAGCAAGATCAGCTCTGTAAGCACTGAGTACAGTACTAGCATACAGTAGGTGATCAATACATGCTCTCACATTATTGATACACATCAGTATCCTCCTACCACCACCCCTTGTTTTCGATTTATGATGAAGTCCCTGAGTAGACTTTGTCCTTGGTCTCATTCTGTTTCAAGCTTAGAGAAAAGTCATCCTAAAATCATGTTACGTATGCTTGTTCAAAACCTGTCCTTGTCACTGCATCTTCTCACCCACTCACAGTTTAAGGACCAAGTAGATTTTCTTCCCTATCCTCCTAAGATGACTGCTGGGATTTCTGTCTGAATCGGAGGTCTAGCACCACAATGAGAGCTTTCTGGGGAGTACACGTCTTCAGGCTGAGAGAGAGACTTTTGGGATAGTTACTTGTGTTGGATGGAAAAGTCTGAAGTCATGAGAACATATCATTAAATCGCAGTAGAAGCCAACTTGGCTTGGAAGCATCGTTAGAGATGCAAGTTCTACTTTATCATCACAATTCATTCTAGATGAAACCATTTTCCCTTGAAGCGATCCATGATGGTCAGCTCTCCCATGTCCCGCTAGTCCTCTGGTTCTTCCTAACGTGATGGTGAGAAGGGACTCTGATCACCTCCATTCTGCTAAATTACAGCTCAGGGAGTCCCCACCGCTGCAGGCATGGCCCAGCAGTTTCTCAGAAACCCGTTCATCACTGAATGAAATCACTTATCTCTGAGGACTCTGTGTCTTTTGGGAGTCACGGCTGTCATGGGGGAAACTGAGAACACCTTTCAAAGAAAGCCTGATTTACTTAAAGAAAAGTGTATGTGTCCCTTTGACACTCTCGTTGTGTACTCTTCCAGACAGCATGATGGAATGGACAATCCCAAGCCGGGACACTTTTCTAAGACACCTGTCTACAGATAACCGATCATGAAATACAAGTGTCTTCCAGCACCCAGAAAGAATAATTACAGATGTGTCCCCTGCTACAGGCTGGGGCCGAGATGGATGCTCACACCTGCCCTGAGAAAACTCTTCCACACTTACAGGAGCAGAGAAGGATGGTCAGCTCTAACTGAGAGCCATCTGCATCCTGAATTCCCTGTGCCCTCCCACCATGGATTCTGACTGACGTGTTAAGGAAATGAACAAAATAACTCTCATTCTGCAAAATGGGTTCAAAGCAAAGTGGGGGTGAGGTGCGGATCAATACATATAATGATAAGCAATCAGCTTCTTTGGGAATTGGAATGCACAACCATAAACAGTTATTGGTATTGATGGACATTTATATGAAGCCGGCTGTGATAAATAGCTAATATTTAATGAATGCTAAATGCATGCCGGGCAGTGTTCTAAGTTACTTACATATCCTGTCCAGCTTCACACTGACAGCTCAATAGGGAGGACATTTCTGTTTACCTTCTATGGGAACGAGGCTGAGATAGGCTATGGATTGTGTGTGCCTTATGGCAGCATTGGAGCAAAGAAGAACTAAGATAGTGTGAGCATACTCTAGCCTGTGCACGTGTGTATGTGTGTGTGTGTGTGTACATGTGGAGACCAGAGGTTGACATCAGGGATCCTCCTCAACCGTGCTACTTCACCCTATGTTTTTGAGACAGAGTTTCTCACTGAGTCTGAAGCCTCACAATTCAGCAAGTTGCCTGGCCAATGAGCTCCAGAAATCAGCTTGCCTCTGCTCCCCTGGACCTGGGGTTACCTACTGTTTATGTGAGTGATGGAGAGCCTGGTCCTCATGCTTGCACAGAAGTCATGTTACCCACTGAGCCATCTCCCCAGCTCTCATTGGCATGTTCATGCTCTTAGAACAACCTGCATCCCCCCCACACACACACAGCAACACATACATGTGCACCTGCCTTCATACTGCCGGAGTCTCCTGATGTTTGTGGCTTCCTCTCTGAGCTGCCTCGGGCGATGCTAGAAATACAGGAACAAGGGGTCACCTGGTGCACAGTGGCCATCTTCAGAGTGGTGTTAGCGTCAAGATAACTGGAGACCAAACACACACCTTAGTGGAGGTCTGCAGGGACTCTACCCTCTGTCTTTTCAGCACCCAACTCAGAGCTCTGAGTGGGGGGAGGGAGGACAAGGATTTGGTCTGTCAGCGGGAGGGCACCTCATCTAACTACCTGACACAACATCCATCTCAAAGGCCCCTGCAATAATCCACAACACACTTAAGCCAAGTCCACTTGGGAAACTTCTCAGAAGCTGTTATGGAAGGGAGAAATCAAAACGAACTTTTCAATACAAACTTGTGCTCAGTCTCACATTGACTTTTAATGAACAGGTCGGATCTGGTTCTAAGCTTGTCTGCAGTTTTCTTCAGAACTCGTTTCTCCCCTTCGGCTGTAATGAGAGCGAAGAAAGAAGTGGAGAAGCCTCTCCCAGCTCCGCAATAGTTCATAAATATCTCTTTAAATATGAAACCATCTAAGCCCTTGGTGGCCATTACTTATTTATTAAGCTCCCTATGCAAACTTCTCTCCATCTCATCTCCTCTCTCTGAACTCACACAATGGGTTTTCCACATGTCAGGCATGGACTTGCTCTCTAATCAGAACCGACCGATCATCTCCTCTTGCCTCCTCGAGATCACTTTTACATAGGCCCAACTTTGATATTAAAATTCAGTACAGTTCAGTTTGCCATTGATTCTTCTAGACTGCCTGCCTTGGAGTTTCAGATAAACTTGAGACATACACTAAAAACCAACAGACCAAACCGTCTAAGGAGACTGGATCCCAAAAGGTCACTTGTCATTCATCGAACAGTTCATTCAAAACAACTTGGGGGTTGAAAACATGGTTCAGTGGTTAGCCCATGCTCACTGCTCTTGCAGAAGACCCAACGTCATGTTCCAGCACCCACATTAGATGACCCAAAGCTGCCTCAGCTTTGTGGGATCCACCACCCTCTTCTGGCCTCTGTGGGTACTGTACTCATGTGCACATACTCACACATGATGATACAAAATAAAATAGAAAATAAAATATTTTAACACAAAAAAATCTGTGAGGAAGAAAATGTTTTAAGTCATAACAAATATTGAGGTTAAACAGCTCAGTGCACTCCCCGGTGACTTCTGCATTCTCTCTATCTTCCCAACTGCCTACACGACAGAGAGTCCTCCTCTTATGAAGAACTACGATGTTCACATACCAAAAAGAAAAAAAAGAAAAAAAATAAGCTTCCTTAAAGACCACAAAGAAAGTACAAAATATGTACTTAGTTAAGACACAAATATAATGTAAATAATATAAAATAAAAAGGAAAAGAAAGAAAGGGAAAACCCTCCCCTCCCCCAAACTTTAGCTTGATCCATGGTTCAAATCTCATCTTCCTTACATCAGCTACACTAGAGGCGAGACCAGGGTGATCTGTACAAGGTAAATGTTATCACGTACATTTTGGTTAGTAATCCTCAGGTTCAAGCTCATCAGGTGAGGTGGACATGTCTCCTTTCTGTCACAAACCTGCACGATGCCAATCCCTCGCTAAGGCTACACAGACACATAGACTTGATAGGAGCTTCCAGTCTACCTCGGGTCCATCCCTCAGGTGAATGTTTCATGCCATCACATGATCTGAGGGTTAGAGTCAGAGGGAGGAGGAGGACAATGCGGCCTCAAGGCCGTAGTGGACACAACAAGAAGATGGGACTCCCATCCATCCCAGCTTTGGTGTTGAGTTTTGGAACCATTCATTTCCATTGGGCTTGAAATATCAGACTTAAAGTTGCCCTGGGAAGTAAGTTTAGGGAAGTTCTTAGTAAGTGCATCTACATTGGGAAGGGCAAAGTTCGCACGTGCCTCTGCTCAACCACCATGGCTCACATTTCACTCTGGCCTCTATTTTTTGCACCTATAGACAGTGATTGTGGCCCCAAATCCACATATGATTTCAGAAATATATGTTCTCGGGATTCCAGTTTAACACTGTCCACTCGTCCCACCTGGGACACTGGAAACATAGGGCTCCCTACAGTGACTCTGGAAGAAGTGGGGGACGTTGGGCTCTCCTATCACTGGTTGGTGGCTTCTGCCCTCATGCAGGCAGCTGGTGTCCAGTCCCCACCCACCACACAAACCCAAAGACTCATCCCCTAGTCCCTCACAGACACTAGCTGTCGACATTGGACACACTGCTCACTGCTGAACCTTTCTGCTGCTTTCAGGCCAAGCTCTGCCTGTAACAGCCACAACTTACCAGCATCTCTGTGCTAACTTAGAGCTGGGGAACTATGGGAATGTCACCCGTCATGCATCTGGATCCACCTAAGTCACCAGGCACTCCATAATCTTGCCTCTGCAGCCTCTCACATGGGTGCAACTGTGTACATATTAGCAGCACTTCATTTTTCCCTATCATTTAGTATAACAATAAAATTATTACAATTTCTCAATGCTGTTAAAATTCTTTGTAGACAACATTCAGCCGATGGCAAGCTATCCCATCAGGTCCAAATAGACCAACACACCTGATATTTACTCCTTCATTAGGCATCAGGTGTCTATAGCACTACTAAGTAGGAGCTCATTTTGACCTTTGCCTTCTGGGAGGAAATATATGTTGTGGATTTGTTGTTATGTGTTTGTTGGTTGTTTTGGGTTTAGCACTGAGCGTGGAAGGAGAGGAAATCTATCTGGAATCCTCCGGTTGGCGAGCGCTTCCATGACTGTGTGAGAAGACCTGAGGAAATTAACCCAAACGAGGCAAGAGTTCCTTTGACTCATTGTTCGAGTAGCAGCGCTCAGTCCCACTGCGTTGGGGCCCGAGGGTCGGAGGGGGTGATGGAAGAAAACCATGCAGCCAATGGAGCAGAGGCAGAGAGGATCGCAGTATCTCCTTCGGAAGCCGACCGACCACAGTGGCCCAGCTTCCCAATTTCCACCAAGCCCCAGCTCCCGAGAGCTTCCACCAAGCCTTTGATTTAGGAGACTTAGGGAAAAATTTAGGATATGGAACTGCACTCAGGAAACACGGAATCCGAGTTTCCTGTCATCCAGGTTAACCCACCGGCATCTACAGAGAGAGGGATCTCTCTGCACCGGCTTTATCCACAGTGCCTCAGGGCACTGCGCCATTTGTTCTTCTAGGGATGGTAATCGGACGCTGTGTCTCCCGAGTACTCCAGTGGAACATTTCTAAAGACCCAGAAACACACAGCATACAGGTTTACAGGTTTTATTGTCTATCCTCCAAACAAGCTGTTCTTCAGTTTTTTCTTCCTTGTTTCTAGAAACCACCAGAATATTACACTATAGAGTCTCTCCTGCTTATTGCGTTTTTTTTTTGTCCCAAAATAACATGCTTACAAAGGCCATCTTATTGAATTTTATCGATTGTATAGATTTAATTTAAGCCAAGATATAAAATGTTAGCAACCCTGAATGCTCTGCTACACTCTACATTTATTGGTGGTGTCATGACCATCACTGCACATGATGCTGCGAACCCCCATAAGCATGATGGCTTATGATTCGATATTTTCTCTGCTGCCTTCTTACTATTGGAAACTGACTCTCACATTCTCTCCCAGATTGGATACAGACTCAGAGAGCAACCGTTTTGCTCCAGCCTCCTGAGTTGCCGGGGGTTACTGGCGTGAGCCACCATATCTGGCTGCTTATGACTTAAAATCCTAAGTCTGAGTAAAAACATATCTTGTCCGAGGTATCTGCTGCACTGCCATGGCGCCTTCCTTTCTTCTTTTGATAAAACAGATGCCTCTAGCTCATCGGGAGTAGCTCACCACAAGCCAGATCCCTCTGCCGGAAGCACAGCTTAGGGCCTGGCAAGCCATGCCGCATGGCTCTCCACAGAGCACCCTGAGAGCGTGTGCTCCATTTTCACTGAGAACAGCTGCTCATTTACTGGGAAGAAGAGAGGCCTCGGGGTTAGAAGGGACCGAACTGCTCAGGCTTTAATGTTAGGTTTTTTTTTTTTTTTTTGCAAAATTATCTTGTTGACAACTGCAGCATTGTAAATTTGAATCCATTAGCTACAAGGATCCATAAATATTTGAATAATGGCCTTTTTAGAGTGTTACCAGTCTATCAGGCCTGTCGGTTCTCCACCTTTTTTTTTCCCTTTTTTTCCTACTGCTGAAGAGGAAGGGGTCTAAGCTAGATCTTGCAGATGGTCTCAAGGAGTGGATATTTTATCTCTGCTCTCAGAACAGAAGGTGTTTTACAAGGCCACGCCAGTGTCGGTATGCAGCAGTGCCCAGCCCTTCCCTTCGTGCAGTGGCACCTGGCCAGAGGAGCTTACCTCCCGAGCTACACATCCGGGAAAAGTCAGGAGATGAGACTGATGAGTGACATCTAAGCAGACACAACATGGTCACCTCCAGGGAGAGGTCCTGTGAAGGTCATGCGTCTCCTCTGCCATCTCCCTTCTTTCATTTTCTTGTTGAAAACCACGGCGTCTGAATAAGGACCGGTGGAGCCTTAGGGCAGTGCTGGGATGCTGGACTGTTTACTAGAGTAAAGCCAGCTTGGTGCTGACCATGACAGCCACACCAGCCTGCTTTGCGTGTCTGAAATTGCACATCCACCCAGTTAAGCCATCATATCACATACTGATCTCAGCATGTAACCACACTCCAAGCAGAGAATCGTCCACACCTAGATTACAGCCAAACACTGTTTTTCCTAAGTCCTTGGGACGTCAGCTTTGTTTGTTTGCTCACTCGCTCACTTGTGCTGTTTTGGGACATCCCTTTAAATGTTGAGTGCAGGCTGTGACCACGCACGGAACATCTTTCCCAGATACAGAGGATGCCATGGCTCTGTGCCGCTCATTAAACAGCAGATTCTCAGCGATGGTAGGAACACCTGGACTGCTGACAAGGCATCAAGAAGGTAAGTGTTCCAGGAATCTTCCTGTCATCTGCTAGCCTGACAGCTGGAGAACATGGCACAGGACTCATCCAATAACTGCAAGTGAAGCGCTCTGACACCCTCTTTAAGAGCCTCACTTCAAGCTGCCACATTACTGCTACTAATGGAAGGTCAGTCTGCCAGTTTCTCTGCCCATCATCTATCTATAATGTATGTATGTATGTATGTATGTATTATGTATATATGAATGTATACATGTATGTATATATGTATGTTTGTATATATGTATTATGTATCTATCTATCCACCCACCAATCCATTCACCCATCCATCCATTCATCCATCTACCTACCCATCCACCTATCTACTTACCCATCTATCCATCCATCCATCCACTCACTCACCCATCCACCTTCCTATCTGTCAGTCCATTCATTCATCCATCCACCTACCCATCCATCAATCTACTTATCCATATATCCATCCATCTATCCACTTATCCACCTTCCTACCCATCCATCCATCCATCTATCCAAGTACCCACCCATCTATCCATCCATCCATCCATCCATCCATCCATTCTATCTACCTACCCAACTATCTATCTATTCACCCATAAGTCCATCTACCCATCTATCTCTGTTTCTGTATTTTCTTACATCTTTACCGTAGGTTAAAAATCTTTCAACAGAGCGCACCCTACAGCCCCCTCCAAAAACAAACACACTATCTCTGGGAAATGACATCTCAGTGTTGCTCTCTCCCCTGTGGAAGAATCTTAACAAAACTTTTAGTTTGTGCCAAGAACCATGCAACATGTTCATTCAACATGGTGCCTGCTAATCCTGTAGGATTTATGTAATTGTCACCAGGAAGCTCAGACTGGAGAGGTTAATACAGTGGGTATGTGCAGGCATGAGAACATGAGTGAACTCACTCTTCACTGTGGAGCTTTATACTGTGGGGATAGCCTGAGCTACAATAGAACTGCCACATGAAACATGGGTTGGATAACCCTGACTGACATTTGGACCAGATGTTTAGATGTTGTGAGGGTCCATCTCATGTTCAGTGGGGTCAGGCCTCTGGATACCAGTAACCTGTCCATTCTTGTCATTTTTTTACAACCAGACATCTCCAGCCATTCCCAAATGTTTTCAGGGGACAATACCATCTTCACTGAAAATCAAAATTATACTCTAAAGTTAGAAATAAATGGTATTTCCCATAGAAGCTGGTGCTCTATTTTCTGACATAAGAGATTGTGTCTCTACTTTTACTGTGGCTGCCACAGAACTCAAAATCAAGTTTACCTTTCAACTAGAACAAACAGGCATGCCTGAAGTCCCGAGCAAAAACAAGCCAGCCTGCCTGCCTTCCGTCTCTCCTTCCTTCCTTTTCCTTCCTTCTTGCCTTTCATTTTTTAAACAATGTCTCATGGAGCCCAAGCTGGTTTAAAACTCACTATGAATCCAAGAAAGACTTTGAACTTCTGATCCTCAGGCCTCTTCCTCCCCGTGCTGGGATCATAAATGTCACCACTGTTATTAGTCTGTGCCTCACTGAAGCTCAAAACCAGGGCTTCCTGCATGTTCAGCGAGCTCTGCCCACTGAGAAACACCTCCAAACCCACCCATCATTTTTTTAAATCCAGGTTGTACATTTTCCCCACCCACCCCTCTTTCTTCTCTACTTCTATTTTCCCCAGCATAGTATGTCTTCCTCTATTTAAAGCTATTTGAAATATTTCACACAGGAAGCCAGGTATAAACATTTTATACTGGTTTTAAAGTTGACTTCAAACATAATTATTTGATCAAAGCTGAACTTCTCAAGAAATGTTAAGTCTTCCTGTTTCTTTTTAACTCTTTTCAATGATTCCCTCTGATGTTAAAAAACATGAAAGTTGAATTAAGAAACTGAACTTCACTGAGATTTCCTAGTTTTCCAGAATCACGTGTTAAAAATGAGTGCAGTCACAGTAGAGAACCAGGGAGAATCAAACAAAGGGCCAGAGAGTCCACAGCTCTTCTTGGCTGCTGAGGGAGTGGGGATGGGCCTGGGGTATGTGAGACCGTATCTCAGAGAACAAGGGAGAGAGATGGAGAGAGACAGAGAGACAGAGAGGAGAGAGAGGAAGGAGGAGGAAGAGGAGCAGGAGGAAAGGAGGGAAGGAAGGAGGGAGGGAAGAAGGGAGGGAGGAAAGGAGGGAAGGAACGAGGGAAGGAGGGAAGGTGGGAGGGAGGAAAGGGAGGAAAGGGAGGAAGGAGGGAAGGAGGGAAGGAAGGAGGGAGGGAGGGAGGGAAGGAGGGAGAGAAGGAGGGAGAGAAGGAGGGAGGGAAGAAGGAATCCATAATCCTTTGGAAATAGTGGGTTTGCAGTTTGGTGCATTCCCTTGAAACCCAAAATATTCACTTTTAAGAAAAACTTTTATTATTAAGTGTATAAGGAGAATACCCCAGACACACCTCTGAGATACCTTCCTAAGAGTCTCCATCTCTCCTTCTCCAAGCTGATGGCCAGGTTCCTTCTGTCACTGGAGAGGAGCCATTTTAAGAATCACACCACGTGCCTTCCTGATGAATTTTCCAGTCTGTCAATTACTGGGGAGATAAAAACTGGGTCCAGAACAAAGGGTGAGTGAGAGGCTCACTTGGAAATTTGGGATTTCTGGCTTTGCTTTGACAGATTTGAGAGGAGAAGCAAACATTTCCTGTAAATACCATCCCTGGGACAGATCTGCTTCCCTCATCCTCCCATCAAACAGAAATCTATATTGTGCCTTGAGATGAGCCCCAGAGAAATTATCAATATTCACACATCTGGCACTAATCTGTGAGAAGGAGAGGGGAAGGCATTAGACCATCTGTATTTTCTCAGTCGTTTTGCAGTGTGGCTCTGGTCTCTTGAAGTCATTTTGTCACACAGTCTTGTGAATACAAAGTTATTTTCTTGGCTTCTTTGAGGACACTGTTCATGGTGGGGGAGGAGCGAGATGATGTCACTGCCGGGAGTGGGGGGGGGTGCGGGATAAAGCTTTCCTTTCCCAATCCCCCACCTTCCCTGGAGTATGAAGGAGCCAAACTTCATCAAGTTTGGCACAGTTGTAGGCATTAACATGACTGAAGTGTATGCCAGATTTCAAAACAATCCCTAACAGTTTCTGCAAGCCCGTGTAAGCAACTGAAAATTGACATGTTGTGTTGTGCCCAAGCCAGCCAACTGCTGTCACTGCATAATTAGATTTTCCTGCATGAGAGGAAAAGAGTTTCCTTTTTAAAAAAAAAATTATGAAACAAGGCAGAAGTGAACACTAAGCGGGAGTGGGCCCCTAAGTCGCAGAGATGTAGCCTTCTGCTCTGGAAGGACTTTGGACCCGAGCGTGTGTGATCACACTAGAAGTTCTGCCACAACCCAAACCGGAGACACTGGCTCTGTGTATGGAGTGCCCATTGCTGACAGGAACTGCAGCGGAGGCCAGATGGAAGAGCACCCATTTGGCTGCCCAAGGAGTTGTGGAAACCCAAAACCAAGAGGAGTTTGGGAGCAAACGAATAGGAACATGCAGTAGCTTCCTTCACATATGGGATCATAGATACAACAGGATCCCTCCCGCTCTTCAACAGCACAGGTCATTAATTAAAGACAATATTTCCCAGGCTTCCTTAGGCCTTAGTGTGACCATGGAACCAGGCTCCATCCAATGCGGTCCCAGAAGGAGAACGGAAGTTTCCAAATCCTCTAGCAGGCCTTAGCGGGAGAGGAGGTGACCTCTCCTCATTTTTTTTCTTTCTTTTCAAGGGTGATGATTTAGGCACAGTTGCAGCACTCTTTGATTGTGAGATAGGTTTATTACAGCTCACGGGAGAAAGTAGACTGTACGGGTATCAATCCGAAAGCAACAAGGTAAAGACACGTCCTTGTCACTTTGAGTTGCAGCCCCGTGGGCTGCTGGGAAAGAAAGGTCAGGTGATGCTTTGTCTGGCCGTCCCTGCCAATAGCAAGCCTTGGAAATGACTGGCAGATTCCATCTGAGAAGACCTCGGTAGACCACGGGTGGTTTCAATTTAGGACCTGTGCATCTTCTGCTCTCCAATCACATAGCTAATTGCCTTTCTTCTTACAAATACAAAAGACAGCACAGGACTCAAAATGCAACCATCCATTGATACAGGGGTAATAGTTCTTTTACAAATGAAAAACCCATAGCTTAGAGAAGGGGAGCAATGTTGCCCAAATCATACGGCTCCGTATGTTGGAGTGGAATGAGATCTTAACTTACAAACGATAGTCAACAAAGATCTGACTGAGGAGAACTGCATCAACCGATGATAAAGCATGAGCGTCAAGCTCAGCAGACCAGACGAAGGCAGTCAAGGACAGGGTCTTACGATTCTGTCATGCCCTGCTCTTATGGATGCATGCACTGGGTTTGTTTTAGTTAGACATGGAAGTCACTGTTTGACGAGGTTAATAACTTCATGTGAATAATTTTCAAAACTGCAACTTCTTACACCAGGGTTGCTTTTCTATACCCACTGACAGGAAGCTTTAATTTGGACTGGCTGATTATTAATGAGCCCCGATCGGCTGACTGTAAGTAAAAAGTTTACAGGCAGGACCAGTTCGACTTGGGTTTATTGTGAACTTGGAAAAATGTTCCCAGAATGCTATTCATGCCATCCCTTGTGTCTCCAAGCTGGCATGACTCCCAGGTTCTTTCCGGTGCCAAGGTGGCTGCCAGCCACTCTAAACCTGTGCCCCAGACTGTTTAATTCTTATATGCTTTAGGTTGGTTGCGTTAAGGCCCCTGTTTGTCAACTCATAACCATATCCTAGAAGGTTGAGGGTGCTGATTGGTCAGGCCAATGGCTCTAAGAAGGAAGACTGTGGTTCTCAAGGGAGCAAACCTACTGCTATTTTAAGATGAACAGGGAACTAGAGGTGAAGAAACAACGAGAGCAAGTGTCCAGTGCCAGACAGCCCACATTCTCAGAATCCACATCATCTAAATCTCTGCTGCTTAGGCATCAACTCCTCCACTTCATTAGAACTACTATTGCATCTCTACAGAATCCACCGTGATTTGCAGTTCTAGGCTCTTAATTATGTGCATACACAACACACACACACACACACACACACACACACACACACACACACACACACACACACCTGCAATGCTTTGTCGAGCTCCCTGCACAGCTCTCTCCTCTCAGGTGAGCACTCTTCAAGGCAAAGCTTCTTCTCCTCGCGGCTGGATTCCAATTACCAGTGACTTGCAGCCTAAGTGTGCAAAACCCTGACTTGTGTCTCGGGCAGGAGAGGTAGCTTTTGCAGCCCTTGACTGTCGTCATCTGATCATGGGGTCGCAATGGCTGCTCACCAAGCTGTTGTGTGGCTGAAGCACAGGATATGCAGAACACTCTAAGTTCAAAGTGAATTCACGAATACATAACCTTAGGTCATTAAGGTCCTGAATGCTCCATCCTTCCTTGAAAGACGCCAAGAAGTTGGCAATGTGGCCTGAACTTCCTATCTTTGGACTTCCATTTTACTAAACATTGATGCAGAGTGAACTGGCTCTGAAGCAGTCCCTCTTTGAATTGGTTATCTGTCTTCTCGGTGGGCTAGTTTCAGGACAGAGGTTGTCCAGGTAGACACAGTGTCAGCTAAGACCTGCTCCCTAGCCACATCCTAGCTAAGAGGTAATGTACAAAAGACTAATGGGAACTTCAAATTACATTGTGAGCTCTCATGTTCTCTAAAAGCTAGACACAATGTCAATCATTAAGGTGATGTATACAATGGACAGGTGTGGCTGCGGGCATTGCATGAGTAAGTAAGCAAAAGCCATTGTTGTATTAGATTTGTATTTTTATTTTGAGAAAGGATCTCACTATGTGCCCTTGGCTGGCCTGGAACTAGCAGAGATACACCTGCCTCTGCTGGGATTAAACATACATGCCATGACAGCTGCAATGATACTTGCCATGACACCTGCCATGACACCTGCCATGACACCTGCCTTGACACCTGCCATGACACCTGCCTTGACACCTGTCTTGACACCTGCCTTGTCACCTGCCATGACCTGTATTTTAAACCTCTTTTTCACTTTGACTGTCCACCTTACTTACCTCAAGAAAGAATTATTAAATAAACTTAATTGACCCAGAGTCCCCCTTCTTCTGCATCTGACTGGATCAACCCCAGGTGTGTTGTGCAAATGACATTAGACTACATGAGCACATCAGCACAGAAAGAACACTCCAATTCCTAACTTAAGGAGATGTTACCAGTCAATTTCAAAGACTTTCAGAACAACTTGTGTGGACTAAAGATGTTCTTCATGCCAAGTGAATCTCCTCTGGTCTCCCATGCACCATCCCCAAGGCCTAGTGACAATGTATCCCACAGCATGTATTCTAGTGACCTAGAACCAATGGTATGGTCGTATGGTTTCTCCTCTGCTCTACTCCAGGTTCCCCCATCCAACTGTATCACATGGGGAGGTGCACTGCAGGGCTTGGTTTTGTTCATCTGTCCTGCTTGTTTGGTTCTGCAGGTTCAGTCACACTGGCTTTTTTGCAGCATCACAGTCCTGGGATGGAATTCCAGAGGAGCAACATCATGAGCTAGGATAGAGTGCAGTCTGCATGACTCACCACAGTGGACAGTGCTCATCCATTAGGCAAAAGAAGTGCCATAGCAAATCCCTGAGTAAACTGGGATGGACACTAAACTCTGCCTGGCACAGAGAGATGCAACCTGAACTGGTAGCTCCTTGTCATCTACGCCAGAGAGTTTAAACAAACAAATGGCAGGGTCTGGAATCAGACTCAAGTGTGGACATTCCTATAATACTTTGACGATATTTACATTATCATCGTTATGATCGGCACGGGTGGTGGTGGGGGGAACAGCAGAAACGGGCAATGAGTTATTTTTCACTCACAGTTGTAAAATTTTCAGAATGAGACCCTGGCTCCACTGATATAGAGGCAGAAGTCCATGATGACTGGGGCAGAAGGCAGGGGCAGGTGGCGGGGGTGGGAAGGCATGTGGCATGGGCAGGTGGCCAGGGCAGGTGGTGAGGGTTGGGGGCAAGTGGCAGGAGGAGGAAGTTGCCCAAAGGTGGACAGCAAGGAGAGACAGAGTTGGGAGACTGTCAAGTATCCTCCCCAAAGGAACTGCTTCTAATGACTACTCTCTCCAGCTGGATCCACCTCCTAAACATTCCAGAACCTTCTAAAACAGCCCCTTTCACTGAGGACAGGCCATCTCACATACAAGTCTTTCAAGGAGACACTTTCCCCTACCCATAACCACTCTGCCCCATAACAGACCCAGAATGGCAGTTACTAGATACATATCTCCTTCTTGTTAGAGATTCACCCATTTAACAGACATCACCCCAACCCTGCAGGAAGGGAGGATTTCCAGGAAAACAGGAAATCCAGCCTTTCAATGGCTAAGGTCTGGGAATGTGGTCAGAAGCATGGGATGGGAGTCTGGGAGGAGAAGGGATTTTGTATTGAACAGAAAATGGGTCTTCAAAGAGGCTCAAAGCAAGTGTGAAGAAGCAGCTGGAAAGACGATTTAATCAAAGCCTCTAACACACGTAAATTCTCCAAAGCAAGTAGAGCTTGGGTGTTGGAGGGACAGAAATAAACCTGGCGCACAGGAATCAAGGAAATTAGAGAATGAGGGACAAGAGGCAGAATGGAGGCATCGTGGGACCTTGGATGCCACAGACTGGGGGTTAGACTTTACTGTAATTGAAAAAGAAGACATTAGGAGTGTGCTGAAGCCAGGACTGGCCTAGTTTACATTTGACTTGGAAAAGAGATGGTAAGACTTCCCTGTTCTGGGCCTCATGAGTGCTGAGTGCACCCTTGGGCGCGGTGAGAAGAGAGTGCTCTCTCCTGTGGTGTGCCTTGGCATAAGACTTCATGATTAACGTGTTATGAGACGGACGTTGGTAGGGACGAATACCAGGGGAAGAACCGGCAAGTCCAGCAGACGCTCCCCACTGGGGTCAGAGGTCACCAAGGAAGGGCAAGTCTATCTTCTATGATGAAACCAAATGGCTTTGTTTTTACCTTGTTGCCGAACAACATGATGGAGGTCTTTTTTCTCTAATTTTTTTATTAGAAATATATCTTTTCATACAATATATTCTGATTACAGTTTCCCCTCTCCCAATTCTTCTGAGATCCTTCCTCACCTCCCCTCCCATCAGAATTCACACCCTTTCTGTCTCTTGTTAGAAAACAAATTGGCATCTAAAGAATAATAACAAAATAAGCCAAAAACAAAACAAACAAAATAAACAAACCGGAATAAGACAAAACAAACAAACAGAAGAAAACACATATGAACCTCAGACAGACACAGAGACACCTGTGTTTGTACATATAAGAATCCCATAAAAACGCAAAACTAGAAAATGTTCAACCGCAAGAAGAGGTGTATTTTCTTTTTAATTATGGCTATGTGTGGGGCTATCTGTGTGTAAGGGCAGGTGCCTATGAAAGCCATAAGATGGCCTTGGTCCCCTGAGGCTACTTAGAGGCAGTCTTAAGCACTTGATCTTGATGCTGAGAACTGAACTCAGGACTCTGGAAGAGCAGCAGGGACTCCTGACTTTTGAGGCATGTCTCCGGCTAATGAATGGGAACTCTTCACATTCTTTTCAAATTCTTATAGAGGAGACTGGTGCAAGATCTCATCAGACATGCTTTGATGCCATGCAAAGGTTGCAGCTGAACCTGAGACGTGCACCCTCCCTGGGCGCCACAAATGCATCCCAGCCCATCCAGGATTCCCAGTGGTATTCTCAGATTAGAATATGGGCATTTACCTATGAACTAAACGCTAGTCAGTCTTGGTAAGGAAAAATAAGGAAATTCATATTGTCTGGGCTCTCTCCCACTGTCCAAACAGGCACTCGGCAGACAATACTTTCTGAGATAGAAAACATAATCATGCCAGTTTATTTAAATGAAATCTAGGTGGTAGATTTATCATCTTCATCACTGACCTTCATCATGGATCCCCAGACCTTGGTTCAGACTTCTCACAATTCACAAATTTTAAAGTCGCCCTTGGTGCTTAGGCCAGAAGAGCAAGTGTAAGCATGGAGCCTTTCACATGTACCTCTGAGACTCAGCACACCTCTACCAACCCGTGACATTCAGGAGGCAGCCGACGTGTTGTCAGAGCAAGAGGCCCACATCCCCCAAGCATCCCCCAACCTGTTGTCTACATCTTTTTCTCTGCAGAAATCTTCCCAAACACTAAATCAGCTTCGTGTCTTGCCATTATGTAGAAACTCATCACTTCACACATCATGATTATAATCAATGAACGAGACTCAAGGAAGAAACCCTGAACAATGAAGTACTCTCTTCCCTTAACACTAGCACAGCCTTGTGTGATCAAAGCCTGTAATAATGCAAACGAGTGACTCGGATGATCTCAAGGTAGTTCTTTTACATTTTGAAGCAGTTTTTAACAGGTCCGACTACCTTGAGGGAGGGGTGCGTAAGAAGCTCAGCTGCCTTTAAGACTTCTAAGTCTGATCTCTTAAGTGTGCAGATAACTCGAATACCTAAATTGAAAAATGAGAAGAATATCCATGGGGAAAAGGGGAGCTCTCTGCAGCCTCCCCGAAGTTCATCAAATGTTGTCACATATTTCTCTAACGTTTTTGACTTGGTTAAGTGCAAATTTAGGTGAACACACTCTTCCTTCCCAGGGTTCACAGCAACAGAAATATATTATATGTATTTCCAGATTAATGAGTGCAGTTCTCCAACCCTGAGCGATCAAAGACAAACGGCACTCCTCGGAGGCAGAGGGCTGGACAAAATGACCCCGCATCTCCATTACTTCACAATTCAGTTGTCACTCACGTCTTTAACAGCCACTTCAAATTCCTTTGTAGGTGTAAATCCATTCTCTAAATATAAATCCTAGACATGAGTCATGATTAGTTTCTTCCATAAATGTGTAAAAAAGTAGATGATCAAACAAATGAGTTTTTAAAAAGCTCACCTTTAGTCTCACCAATTACTTTATTGTATCACTTAGTGAATAGGTGGATTATGTTTCATATGATTGTTGAAACACAGCCATGTGCGGAAGTCCCAATCTTTACTCCATGTGTACTCTTGATATCAATGCCTCACTTGTTGGTAACAGACTCAGATCTGGTGATTCCATTTTTGCTTACTGAACTTGATGTCATTAATTTTCATGGGGGAAAGGCAATCTATCTTTACTTTCGATTTCAGATGTCCTACTGTGGTCAGCTGGCCATGTTGGTCTGGGGAGTCATTGAAGAGTCAACTGCTGTGATAGCTAATGTCGACTGTCGGTTTGACTGCATCTGGAACCAACTAGAAACCAAGATACTGGGCACACCTGTGAAGGAAGTTTGTAATGGAATGATCTGAACCAAAAGATCCATCTCAAATCTGGGTCACACCTTCAGGTGGTGGCCCACATAAAAGGACAACAGAATAAGAAAAGTGCTTTTTGCCTGCTTCCTCTCACTCTTCCTAGCGAGTCTATCTACTCTGTTGCTGCCGCCACTACTGAATCCACTTTCTTCCAGATTCCAAAGCAGAATGAAGGCCAGCAGCTCTCCAGGAACCCTCTTGGACTGTAGTATTAGATGTGGAGTGCTGAGACACCAGATCTGCACACTGAGCCTCCACTGGATCGTTTTAGGGACAGCCACTGTTGGCCTACCTGCAGGATGTCCTGTGAGGCAGTCTGACAAAGCTGTTTTTAGTATATATCCATTCTGTGGTTCTACTTAAGGAACCTGGCTAATGAGCCACTCACCTTATGAGTACAAACAAGCAGAAAGAAAGAGAGGGAAGCAGGTCCCACCACCTCTTTCAAGGGCACATCCCTAACTATCTACCTGCATTCTACTGAGCCCTGTCTCATACAGATGCCAGGGGCTGGTGACCATGGCCAAGCCTCTCACACACGGTCTCTTGGGAGTCGATCCAGTTTTACATTGAAGCAGATGATCAAATGCAGTTAGATAGGGAGAATAGATTCTGGAATTCTATTTCACAGTAACTGTGGCTGAGAACAATTCATTGCATGTTTTATAAAGACCTAGAACACACTGGTCAAAAGTTCCTAACACAAACAAGAAACTCTTGAGGGGCTGGAAGCTAGTTGCTCTGATCTGAACATCTCACAAATGATGATACTGTCCGTAATCAAGCACAATTGCTGTGCCATGTGGATGAAAATCATACTGTAGCACCTTTGAACGAAGGCTCCAGACACACCAAACACAGGAACACCTGTGGCAAAAAAAAAAAAAAAAAAATTGTGGGATCTAGTCAGTGGTGGTGAAAGGTTCTTGTTTCCTCATTGAATAGAAGGGAGTCATCCTCGCTGTCAGAACTGAGGGAGCTCTCCTCTGAGATGCAATCCAGACTTTTGACTTCCATGGGGAAGTCAGTCATCTTGTATTCTGAAGACCCCTCTTTCTTTGTTCCCTAACGAAACGATGATATTCAGAGACTCGTACTAGACCAAAGTGTTGAGAACAAGTGGCTATTGAATGCTAGCCTGAAAAGGACATCTGTACTACTTCTTCCATGCCCAAGGAACTTCACCGAAGTAGGGTAGAAAGACAGTAAGAGCCCAGTGACAGGGAGGAGAGCTGAGAAATGTTGATTTCTGAATGTGATGTGACTGCTCCCATCATGGATGCACCAGAGTGATGGCGACCTGAGCCAGACCTGCACCAGGAGAAGACGCAGAAGTAGAAGGACATTGACTTGGAGTTGGAAGGGAGTGAGCGCAAGAGAAGAAGAAATGAGAGAGGGTGATAGAGGAGAACGCCACCCACGGTGCTACATGCAGGTATAGAATGGGCAAATGTTCAACTATAAATGAGTTACATTTGTCTTATTGTAACAATAAGTGGTGGCCAAAACTCCTGTACTGGAGAAAGATGGACTGAGTAGTGCTTTACGTATGGAAAATCATGGAAAAGGAAGGGGCAGGACAATAGAGTTGGAAATGCTTCTAAAACACAGCATGGCATTGTGAACTCTTAATGTTGGAGGTTAGTTACTTCTCTACTACTGTGAAGAGACACTGTAACCAAGGCAATTTATAAAAGAAACCATTTAATTTAGGACTCATGGTTACAGAGGATGGTGGAATCCATGAGCATCGTGGTGGGTAGCATGGCAGCAGTCAGGCAAGCATGGTACAGGAGCAGTAGCTGAGAGCTCACATTTGATTTACAAAAGAGGGCATAGAAGAAGGAAGAGAGGGACAGAGGGAGGAAGGGAGGAAGGGAAGAAGGGATGGAGGGAGGAAGGGAAGAAGGGATGGAGGGAGGAAGGGAGGAAGGGAGGGAGGAAGGGATGGAGGGAAGGAGGGAGGAAGGGAAGAAGGGACGGAGGGAGGAAGGGAAGAAGGGATGGAGGGAGGAAGGGAAGAAGTGATGGAGGAAGGGAGGAAGGGATAGAGGGAGGGAGGAAGGGATGGAAGGAAGGAGGGAGGGAGGGAAGGAGGGAGGGAGAGAGGAGGGGAGGGAGGAAGGAGAATTGCTTGGACTTTTGGAGCCGCAAACCTATCTCCAGAGATGCACCTCTTCCAACAAGGCCACACCTTCTCATCCTTCCCAAACAGTTCCACCAACTGAGGACCAAGTATTCAAACATATAAACCTAGGAGGCCATCCTCATCCAAACCATCATAGAAAGAAAGATGAGGGGATAGGGCAGCAAGGCTGTGTGACAAAGGAAATTAAGAGGGAAAGGAAGACAGAGTCACGGGGACTCTGCACCAGCCTGAGTGAGAGCTCAGTGTGAGATCTTTGCCATGGTGGCCTCATTAGAAATGAAGGAAGGAAAGATTTGGCTTTGCTAGATTTTTTCAAAGGGGGCGATATGAGAGCTCAAGCTGGAAAAATACTTAAGTGACTTAAGCAGGGCTATGGTTTGTCATCTCGCTATATTGCTAGCTCAGACATGTGGAAGGAGCCAGGGTTTGTGCAGTAGCCAAGAAATGCAGATGGTATAAAAAACCATTCAGTTCTCCACATAAGCAGGATCAGCTCAGCTGGCTCTCCACTCAGAAATGTCACATGATCAGGGGACAGAGGCAGATGACCACCAAGAGGAGTGTGGTGCATGTTTAAAAGAGTTGGGAAGGCAGAGCAAAGGAGGAAGTGATGTCACCGAGAGGAGCATGGCGCATGTGTAAAGGAATTGGAAAGGCAGAGCAAGGGAGGAAGTGACGTTCAAGGCAGGTTCTTGAAAGACCCTTCTTCATAGCCAATACTCTAGCATTGCGTTGACTTCACTGGTCTCCTGTGAGTGCACAGTGTACAACTATACATGAGGGTAGCTGGTTTTCCCTCTTGTCTGCCGCAGACATTGCCATTTGCCTCCTAATGTGATTCCTTCCCCCTCCACCATCACAAAGGAAGCTCTCTAGAGAGTGGGTCTTTCCTGCTTGGCTGTGTGTGGTCTCCTCAAGGCTTAAGTTGTTGAAACAAACTGTGCTCTCAATAAAGTGCCCGTCCTTGCTTAGTCCAAGGCTAAAGGGCAGAGGCAGAAACCAAGAGTGAAACAGGCAATTACGTGAACGAGCCATCTAGCGAGTTATTTATGAGAACAAGAAAGGCAAGACAAAGCCAGGAACTTTCACCTCAGAGAAGAGCTACTGTCGAGTCAGAAGATTCAAAGATTATCTTTGAAGATCTATTTATTAAGTATCTGGCATCAGCAGGCACACAAGTCCAGGCTACAGGGTCAACAAGTTTCACCACTTTTGACTCCATCTCCAGTAAACATATGTCTTTTTAATTGTTTGTTGAGAGGGTCTTGCTGTATAGCCCCGGCCGTCATGGGGCTTGCTTTATAGTCTCAAACTGGGGTAATCCTCCTGCCTCAGACTTTCAGGTATGGGATTGCAAGTGCACGCCACCGTACCTAGAGAGCACCCACCTTCTGCAAAGAAAGAGATGGTGGGGATGGCAGGTGCGCTTTCTTTCCCCTTTCTACTTCTACACATCATCTGTGGTACCACTTAGGTGGGGACCTGGTGAAGATGAGGTACATATGTCGTTTGGGAGGTGTGTATTGTCATGTCACCTCTGTTGGAATTAATTTAGAGCATCAAAAGAGATAGGGAGTCATATTAGAAAACACCTTCCTCCTTGGGGAGGAAGTCAGTGAACCTTCCCCCAGTTCCATCAAAAGTCCCAGAAGCCTGCTCTCATCTCTGTTAGCCACGGCCCCACCCACCCAATCCAAATACCTCCATGACAAAAGATCAAGAACCTGTCAGATACACATGGTGGCAGTAGTGCAGACTTCTCAATAGAGGGAGAAGGGGACCTAAATTAGACTTCTATAAAAAGAATATTGCATATTTATTTTCACAATAACACCCGGGGGGAAAAAGCGTGAGTCAAGACGCAAGCAATTGGGTGGATAAATAAAGCTTGTCTTTGTTCTCATCAATTAGGTTATTACATCAGTTGGGAAACCGGTGAATTATAATACAGATGTTTAATGAAACACTGCTGAGCCTATAAGTCAAACCACTATTTTGTGGTGTGATTTTGGCTGCATAGTTTTGTGTGTGTTAAACCGTATTTATTAGCTGATACCCATTATTATTTTGAGCAAGGTATAATTCAGTTGTCAAGCTCCATCGCAGGCAAGGAGATTTAATCAGTAAGAGCCGCTTTGCTACCGAGTATAAAACAATGTGGGTTTCTTGAGCAGTCACAGCAGTGTGAAAAAATGGGATTAATTAGTATTGTACAAGAACAGGCAGTGTGCTCATTAAAACCTTGTGAGGTGGCTCTTGATAAACTGCCACTTGATAGGGCTGCCTTAATGTGACATGACAAAGACTTTATTTCCAAATTCTTCCTGATGGTATCTCACTTCTAAGTCACCTGAAATGACCTGCCTTGGTGTTGGGAACACAAAGTTCAAGATGAACTCCTGGAACCAGGGAACCACAGGGGAAGCAGAGCAGAGTGGGGGAGCTTCAAAGACAGTCTCTTCAGAACCCTCCCTCAAGCATAGATCAATACCTGCAAAGGGGACTGCACCTGAGGTGGCAAATTTGCATTTCTGACCAGCTGGCTGGTCAGAAAGTGATCTGACCTAGGGCAGCCCACCTCAGTGAAGGTCCCCTACACAAACCCAGCTTGCTCCATTCTGGGTGTGGGTGTGTCCGGAAACCACGCAAGATACTGTGCTGTCTCTAGAAAGAAGGAAGGGGGCGGAGACTCTTTCTGAGGACCCACTGTAAGCGATCAGTACACAGTCTAGGGATGCCCTGGACATTCCTTAGCTCCTAAAATGAATGCATTTGGCTGATGAGATGGATTAGTGGGAAAATCACTGCGTCCAAGTCTGAAGACCTGAGTTCCATCCCTGGGACCTGAGACGCATGTAAGGGAGGCGAGAGCTGGCTCTTCCAAGATGTTCTCTGATGGCCTCTGTCTTCCCATACACACCGTGAATGTTGTGATACTCCTGTACATGTGCACACATGCACATGCATACACACACACACACTAATAATAATTAATAGTAATAAGTTCTTAAAAGAATACTTAAAAAATAGCAATTACTTTGTTTTTTCTGCTTAGGAAAAAAAAACACATCTGAAAAAAGTAATCCCTCAGAAAGATGAACCTGCTTTGGGTGGAAATATTTTTGGTGAACCCTCCTTGGGCATGTGAGTTTACCGTCTTTCAAATGTGGGACAGTTTAGTTCTCTTCCCCACACTGCAGTGGTTACAGGTGCTCTCAGATTAATGGCTTTACAAATGCCCTCTCAATAGTTGGCCAAATCCAGTTTCCTCAAAGGCTTTCTCTCACCCATGGTCCCTTGCCCATTGTCCCACTGGCCTTGGAGGCTTTCCCTAACAGATCATACAAAGAGACTGCACACACAACAGCTTACTGCAGTGCAGGTAAGGGTGATTTTTCTAGGAGTAGAAGATGCCACATATTAATCTCAAAGTCCCTGCTCTTCATTCACCCAACTATTTTATTAAAAAAAGAAATCCAAGCTTCTTCTATCCCAGCAGCATATTAAATCAATGCTTTCTACCATGAAGCTCGAGTAAGTACTCGGCTCACAATTATAGGTTGTTTGCAATTAAAGTCGGGTCATTCCACCGCAGTTTGCAGATTCCAGGTGCCTGGCTGGTCTGGCTACCTGGGTCATCCCGACGGGACTAAGCACATCACATTATTAAGAGATATGCAATAACACTTCATTTAAACTTAACATCTCATTGTGATGATCTGAGGCACATGATGAAATGCAGCGTGACAACCATTGAATTAACAGAAAATGGAATTCATCTCTCAAAATTTCACACAAAATAAAGTCTTGGAGACAGACAAAAATAAAGGGAGAAAGACAGACAGCTAAGCACCTTCGATGCTTCAGCTCCTTGCTGGAATGATACTGTCTGTCTCCGGTTACCTGGTTACCTGTGGTCTTTGTTTGAACAGAGCCTCTACTTTTTTTTTCTTTTTTGTGTGTTCCTCCATTATGCAAAGTGGTGAATTTGTTCCCATTTTGTTTCTTTGATTTTAGCAAGTGAATTGCACAGAGGTAATGCGCTGTAAGTGGGGCTGTGAGCATTTCCATTTATGCACGACATGGTAATAGGAAATTTTCTGCCCCTCTTAGCTTGATGAGAACCTTCCTCAAAGCCCTACAACTCCTCCGGTGGTAGCCACCTATTTGATTTATAATCTAACAGTGGCGGAAGAGGTTAGCTGGGTAATTTAAGTCACTAGACTTCGCTAATGAACTCAGGCCAGGGAGAAGGTGCGTTAGATTGTAAAGTCTCCATTTCACCTTCTCCATCCCTCACAGACTTTATCACTAAAATTCTACATTATTTATATAAAGGGGGAAATGGTTCTTTCCCAGGAAAATGAGTTAGCAAGGCCGCTTCACTTGGACTGTCTCCTGCAGGTCAAGAGGAGACAGACCCTCTCAGGTAACTAGAGAGGATAAGAAGCTATAGCCAATAGAAATGCAAAATGCCCAGTTAAATTTGCATATCAGATGAGCAATCCATTACGCAATCTTTGGGACATACATCTCTTCAATACTGTGTATTGCTTTTCTAAAATTCATCTGTGACTGAGTAACTGGCATCCCAAGATAGAAAGCAGGCACATTTGACCCTGTGGTGCCAGGAGAAAACGTCCAGCAAAGCTTAGGAAAATTAACTGCAGAAAGAAGCCTTTTGACTCTCTGTCCATCCGTGGACTTTTAGTTCGCGGATTACTGCAGGCCTCACTGGGCTTTGGTTTAAACTACTGGTCAGTTCTCCCCTACATGGATAATCAAGTCCTCGGTGGAATTTCTTCACAGAAAACACAAGGAAAGTGTCCCATCCTCTGTGACTAAAATACACATGCGGTTAAACCTGACATCGCCATCTTGGATGCAAGGATTGCTTTGTATCTCCATCGACTGCAACTTCAAAACCACTGACTCCATGGATAAACACCCAACAGAGCGGAAAATAAGTGTGCAAACAAATACACCTACAGGCTTGGCCACACCAGTGTTCCTGTTGTGGGGCCAAGTCCCATGAATTGACACGTTCACTCCAAGAGTGAGGAAAGACATTCATATGACTTGTAGGCTTAGAGAGTTCATAAAATTACAAGACACCCATGTGAACCCCACAAGGGTATCTCAGCAGTGAGCCATTCCTGGGGAGAGGAGACTTCTAAGCAGAGCTGCCTGCAAGCTGGGTAGGAGCCTCTGGGGACGCAATTTTTGTGAGTCATCACCTATGCTGGGGTGGGCTGGAGTCACCCATACTCCTGCAGGTGACCCCGATACACTTTCTAGTTCACTAAACCAGAATCATTTCTTTGGTCTGTTGTCACTGCGCCCATTGGGTTGATTAACCTGTCTACATCTCAGGAAATGTAAACACAGCAGGTAACATACACAGGGTCTGTAACCAGCTATATGACATGGGCAATTCCTTAATCCTTGGACACAACAATCTCTGTGCTTCTAGGACATGGATGTAGGCTGAGTGTCCCTTACCTAAATGCATATAGTTGACAATGTTTGAGTTCAGACTTTATTGTGTGTAGACATAATAAAGATGGTACCCATTTTTAAACAATCCACTCACATTTCTCACTTGCCTCCTGCACATAGAATATCTAGATGACAGTTTAATACAGTATTATTAATCGTTTTGTGCAGAAACCAAGTTTTACAATGTAGCAGTGCCAAGTGGTGGTCTCCTGTTGGTTACTCAAAGTTTCTGGTAGGAGCTCTGGGAGTTTTAGATATTCAGGCTGGGAATTCTAAAGGTCTGAAAGTGTCTACATGCAAAGGAAGCCGGGGTGGGGGGTTCAGGCTAACTAGTTCAAGCAATATGAAGTCTCCACCGAGTGATTCTTCACACTTACCTGGCATGTCAACATACCATGTCTTCACCACAGACATCTATCCAGAAGTTTCTTAGAATCTAAAATCCCACCTGTCTCATGATTCAGCAACCCCATATCCTGAAGAACTTAAAACATCCCTAGAAAGCCACTGTACAAGAAGATTCCCAGGGGGCTTTATTCACACAAGGAAAAAAAATTGAAAGAACCTGGGTTCTCATCATTACTAGGAGATATCAATGGTTTGTTCATAAAATGTAAAATGGAATAATACTCAGCCATGAAAATGGATTAAACATATGCAAATCAATGCAAGTGCATTTGAAAACACTGTATTTGTTTGGCCACAGGTTCAAACTTGAAGAAGGCATCTTACAGGTTCTGTTTTTACGAATGTCAAAATAGACAAACATGAAGACATACGTCAGAAAATAGCTTTTATCTGATTAGAAAGGAGCTACCAGATGCTAAGTCTCTGAGAGCCACAAGCTCTGGGGTCTGCTTTTTTTTTCCTTTTTCCCTTCAAATAACCTGGTAAAAACTCAATGACCTTTCCTCTCTCCCAGACCCCACCCCAACGCACTCAAAGGCTGTAGTTGGCCCTTGGGTACCAACTTTCTATGTGCTTGGATATTGTACTAACCATGTACAGATGCACATTTACCCCAAAATCACTGAACAATATGCCTTAAACTCTGCCTTCTACATATATCTTGAAAACCCATGGAATGGCTAGGCCAACTTACTGATCTTATAAATGTTGGCTAATGTGGTTTTGCCTTCACATAAATGGCCTGCTTATGTATTTTTTAAAATAACAAAAAAAGTCATTGTTGCACATAACCAAACAATTTCAAGCAATAGATATATCTTAGTGTCTCCTTTCTGATTCACTTCATTCCGACCATTACAATCTACCCACACATTCCACTCCCTTCCCACAAAAAAGAATTTTTTCATTCACTATGGCAGTATTACAAGCCTGCAAACACTCCGATGCAGAGGGAACAATCTCAGAGTCCCAGGGCTCTGGGGACAGCACTCAGAGAAATACACAACATCTATACCCGGCCATGGCACTGGGTACATGAGCCAGCCCTGCTTCCACAAGATGATACTGTGCTTTAATTATGGAGTGTCTCGGTCTCCTTGGGGATTACAGTTCCTACCAGCGCTCAGAGCTGATGGGAGACTGATGATGCTTCAGGTCTTTAAACTATTCAGTTAACCATCTGTAATGTTTGCAGAGGGGTGCTCTACTGAGGATTTCTCCTCAGGTCTACTTTAGTTACTTTTTACTCATTATGATGACCAACACTCTGACATGAAGGATCTTAAAGGAGGGAAGGTTTACAGTACCTCACAGTCTGAAGGACTATGGTTCACCTTGGTGGTGAAGGAATTGCTACAGTCAGGAAGCAGAGAGCAGACAGACAGGAAATAGAGAGCAGACAGGAAACAGAGAACAGACAGGAAGTAGAGCACATTTACAAATTCTCAAGGCCTGCCCCCAGAAACCTACTTCCTCTGGGTAGTCTCCTCCCCCGACTCTTCCCCCTCTTCAAGGTTCTACAACCTTCTAAAAGGTTGGGGATAAAGTGTCCAGATGCGTGCACGTGAAGGGGAGAGTCCACATTCAAACCATAGCCCCTCACCCCTGCTCTGCTTATAGATATGCTTGCTTCACTTGGCACCCACACTGAGGAACACACTTGGGAGACAGCCCTTCAGCTTCACAGCAAAGTGGGAGCGAGAGGTGGGTCTGAAGAGAGGTCGGTGCGCACAAAGTTCTCACCTTCCCAGCCCCACTGCTGGCAGGAGTGGGAGGTGTTGTGCAGCGGTGCCTTCTTAGGGGGAGCTCAGAGGGAGGGTGGAGCTTCGCTTCCACATAGCAGATTATTTAACCTCCGTCTTAAAAACCCATCAGAAGCCCGAGGTTTCCCTGCTCTGGTTATTGTAGCGTGTGTGGAGGTCAGAGGAAGGCCTTCTGGAGCCCGTTGCAGGGCTGGGCTCAGGTGCACAGGCTCCCGTGACAAGAGCTTTCACTTCCTGAGCCATCTCATCAACCTGGAACCTTCAAGTTTTGAGCTGCAGTGAACCCAGCATCCTTAGCTAGTACGTCCTAAGATTTACCCACCTCCCTTTTCCTCTTCTCATCTCTCAATGGAGGAAGAAAGGAATTGCTTGAACTAATGAAGCTAATGTAATTTTGTGGAAGATTCTTTTTAATGTCAGTCGTGTCTGGTGTTGCCGTGTGCTCAGGAGTGGGGAGAAAGAATGAAGAGTTACTGACCGCTGCTCCCCAGGAGCCTTTAACCCTGTGGGGCAGGTAAGGTGGGCCACTCACCATCACTGCATGATGGATGATGCCTGGTCAGAGGTATGCTCTTTGGATTCCCTGACTCAATCACTACCATAATTGTGAGAAATAGATACAGTCTCCATTTATAGATGAGGCCACTGAAACTCATTAAGGACCCTGGTGGACTAGGATGCGACCCCCGACGATGAGAAATAGGAGCGGGTGTGGCTTGTATCAGAACCCAGTTCCAAGGACTCCAGATTCTTTTCTCAACTGAAACCTCTTTCTTCTGTCCCAAACAGGATTGAGAATATAAGAAACAACAAGTCAGAGAGCAGTGGGACTCCAGAACAGCATCCAAGATGGCTGGAACAGTCATAAGTTAAGAACGACTTTCACATCACCCCAAAATAGGAATCATTTCTAAGTCTGAAAAGATAGGAGAGGCTGTCATTTCATAAGGAAGTCTCAAATTATCTGGGATGGATTCCTGGAAATGTCAATAAAAAAATTAAATTCTCACAAGGGAACTTCATTCCAATTAAAAGAGCTTCAATTCATTTGCTGTCAAGCATCATCTTTTTACAGATACCCTGATCTGTTCAAATTGATCAGAACATGATGAATATTTCAAAAAAAAATCACTCTTCTAAGAGAGGGAAGAGTGAGCACTCAGTGGTAGAATTTCGGGCTCCTATGGCAGCGTGCGGGGAGCACTACAAACAGAGTCAGGCACCGTGTCCCAAGTACACCCTGATGTATACTGTACATTCCAGAGATTGTCAGGGCAGAAACAGGCAAGGGAGAAAGTCAGAATATTTCCTAAGGAGTGTCTGCTCTGGAGCCGTGAACCTGTCTCGTTGCTGTCTTCTGTCCTTAGAAACCAAGGAGGGAGGAGCTGTCCTGAGCTGTAGGAAGATTGGCAAAGGAGTCCAGAGCTTAGGAAGTGCCCCCCACAGGGCACGACCACTGGCAGGTTCCTCCTATGGCTGAGGGAATCTCTCTGAGCCTTCCCCAGAGAGAGGGATTCAGGAGAACAGGAGGAGGAGATGCTTGCCAAGGGCTCCTGGTGGCCTCTGTTACTATGACAACCATTCCCTTTGTTTCCCTGAATCCAAAGCTGCTGCCTCATTTAGCGAATGGCATTCAGGTGAGACAGCTGTGTGAAGACATTAGGAGAATGAGGACCTGGGAAAACAAAACTGCCACTGTACACGTGTGCGTGTGCACACACACGCACATGTGCATACATGTCCAGTCACACGTCTATACATGTGTACACACATACATGAACACATGAGCATACACATGAGCATACATACACCAATACATGTGTTCACACATGCATGAACACATATGTGCATACACACACCAATACATGTGTGCACACATGCATGAACACATGTGCACGATCCCGCGTGGGTACATGCCCCCCACAAACACACACACACACATGTGCTGGCACCATGAAGCCACTGGGATGTTTTCAGTCCTCTTGCTGCTCTGTCTTTAAGCAAGTCAGAGCTGTGCCTGCTGTGGCATAAATGTTTGGGGGCTGTAGCTTTCTCTGGCTGTCACTTGAGTAGATGTGTTTCCTATGGTCTTTGGGTTTCTGCAATGCATTTCTTTGCCTATAGTAAGTCCAACTTTCCTCCCAGCTTCCCTAGCCACTCCCTTCTGTTCTAGCCCCACATCTCAGCATCCTGGCCACCTCTTTCAGGGTCATGCCCACAGTTCACAGGATCTCCTTGATTGTCTATTCTTGATGCGCTTTCTGTAGACATCCTCACCAAGATGAGAAGCTCCAGGAGAGCAGGGAAGGGAGGTGGGAGGGGAGGAAACATCCAGAGGAAATGCCCAGCATCTCCCCCTGGCTTCCCAGGCTTTTCAAGACCTCATGGTCTTGTTTGCTTTTGCTGTCTCCCGGTTGTCAATC
>NW_022196897.1:155477392-155532825 GCF_008632895.1 Mastomys coucha | reverse complement strand
CTACCTATCACATACTGGAATATCATTACAAATGTATACTGGACATGAAAGAACAATGGTATACATGTTGTAAACATATTTTAAACCACTTCGATGGGAATGACTCTTTCTAAGATATTCATGCAGTGGCCAAAGAAAAGGCCTCCTGAAGAATATATATTATTCTCTAATATATGCAAAAAAGAGTACCGAACAGCCCGATCGCTGTGGACGGCTCTGTGCTGCTCGCTCTCCCGGGAGAGGCTATCTGGAATGAGGAACGAGTCACCCACTTTCTTGGTTTTTTGAGACAGGGTTTCTGTCCTGGGTACTCACTTTGTAGATGAGACTGGCCTCAAACTCAGAAATCTGCCTGCCTCTGCCTCCCAAGGGCTGGGATTAAAGGCACGCACCACCACTACCCAGTTAAGGTGGCTTCTTGTGAACCAGTCCCCTAATGAATAAAGGAGCCAATCAGTGGGCGAGTAGGAGGTGCTTCTGGGTTGGAAGGAGGAAGAGAGGAAGCAAGCGATAGTTAGACTCTCTTAGGACGGGGGCAGCAGAGGAGTAAGATGTAGCTGCTAGAGTATCCCGGTATCATGGCGGATCTGCAAGGACCCATCATGGCGGATCTGCAAGGACCCACCACCAGAGGAATTGGATTTTAATAAGGCTTACAGGATTAGGCTTTAGTTGTTGCACCCAGAGATTGAGTTACCATTGTTTCTGAACTAAATTTGTGTTGAGTTTTCCTTCACGCAGTAGCTCGTCTGGGTTCAAGAGAGAAAGGTAGACCTAAAGTTTTTAATTCAGCCAATTTGTCTACATAAACTTGCTTCGGTTGGTCTTCTCCATCTTCATACAGCCAATTTTCAGTATCCTCTAATTTTAAGGTAAAGTTATTATGATCATCTTCAGTCACAAACTTCTCATATTCACCACTAAGTTTGTCTCTCATCTCATACACATACTCTTCCACCGCATTCTTGGTGTCATTCCGTTCCTTCTCCAGCTTATCCTGCAGGATCCTCTTACCCTCCTTCTCTGTGTATAGGCCAAGCCTCTCCCAGTCCAGCTGCCACAGCAGCTGGCTCTCAATGGGCAGGTCCACAGTGCTGGTCTTCACTTTTGCCTTCTTTGCTTGAGGTGGTTGGTCAATCTTTTTATCTTTTGATCCAGTTTGAGGGGTCTCCATCTCCTCAGACTCCACCTTGGTTTCGGCTGGTGTGTGTGGCTGTTGCTCTTCAGTATGTGGTTCTTCCTGGTCCACTTGCATCTTCTCTTCTTCCTTTGCATTCTGATCAGTCTCCATCGGCTCCTCACTCTCCTCAGACTTATGTACCTCTACTAAGGCTGCACTGTTCCAGGAATCTGAAGAAAGACCAAAATTATTTGAAGAAGCAGGGAAGCAAATCCAACAATATATGAACAACAAGGAGGACCAGTATGAACACTTGGATGCTGCTGACATGACAAAGGTAGAGAAAAGCCCCAATGAGGTGATGGAGTGGGCGAATAGCAAACTGAACCTGCAGAACAAACAGCCTGACAGTAGAGCCAGTTGTCAAGACAAAGGAGGTTGAAGCTAAAATTAAGGAGCTGATGAATATTTGCATCCTATAATTTCAAAGCCCAAACCCAAAGTGGATCCCCCAAAGGAGGAACCAAAACATGCTGAGCAGAATGGACCAGGGGATGGCCAAGGAGACAACCCAGGCTCCCAGGCTGCTGAGCACGGTGCAGACACAGCTGCTGAGCACGGTGCTGACACAGCTGTGCCTTCTGATGGTGACAAGAAGCTTCCTGAGATGGACATTGATTGATTCCAACACTTGTTTATATTAAAACAGACTATTATAAAGAAAGACAGAGACAGAGAGAGAGACAGATAGAGACAGAGAGAGAGACAGAGAGAGAGACAGAGACAGGAAGAGAGACAGAGAGAGAGAAACAGAGAGAGACAGAGAGAGACAGAGAGAGAGAGACAGATATATAGAGAGAGACAGAGACAGAGAGAGACAGACAGAGAGAGACAGAGAGAGAGAGACAGATATATAGAGAGAGACAGAGACAGAGAGAGACAGAGAGAGAGAGAGAGAGAGAGAGAGAGAAAGAGAGAGACAGATAGAGAGAAAGGTAAAGCGTGGGTTTGCCAGATGTGTACCACAAAGACCATGGGGGATTTGAAGCATGGGTTTGGCATGGTAGCAACTGCTAGTAGGAACCTAGAGAGCTGGGTGGAGAGACTGTGGAGTTCTGAGTCAGAGTCTCCATGAGATAAAAACAGATCGGCCATTGCCCACCAGTGCATGGTCTGCCAGGCACCAGGACAGAGGCACAAGCGCAGGAATGTGCCGGTTCAACTTTTTTTTTTTTAATTTCCCACAACACCAGATAAATAGGAACAGAACCTTAGATCTTAAAATTTTAACCAGAAGCTACACTATGATCTGCTAATTCCACTGCCAACTACCTTCGTCATTTTCTTCCCCACTTTCTTCCCCCAGCCTGGTGGGAACTTCCCGGTGTACATTTTCTCCAAAATCTCAGTTGTCCTCATTCCTTGGAGGAATCTGACCACTCTCATGTCCGTTAACACAATAGGAGAAATAATCCACACCCTTGTCTCTCTGTCTTTTCCTATTAATGTGATAAAGCACTTTGGCAAAAGCAACTTGATAGAGGAAGGACTTATTTTAGCTCACAGTTAAGGAGCATTACCTGTCATGGTCGTGGACTCAAGGCATGGAGAGCATGAAGCATCTGGTCACAGGTCCGCAACCAGGAAGCAGAGAGCAATGAATGCTTACGGAGTGGTTCTTAGCTCACTCTCTCTACACTATACATTACTATTAGTATACATTACTAATATACTATTAGTATACTATTGAGAAATTCCCACCCAGGGAAGAGTTCTGGCCTCAGTTAAGAACAGTCTTCCCAAGTGAACTAATCAAAAGATGATCTTGAGTAGGCATGCTCAGAGCACTGTCTCCAAGGGGATTCCAGACTCTGCCATGTTGATAATTAGTTCTAACCATCATACCCCTGTCCAACAAGATCACCAATGAAGCTCATCAACCCCGGGGGAAGAAGATACCCTCTCTGCAGTGTCAGAAACATTCTAAATAGTCAGTCAGCAGTTCATGTCTCAAGCAATCACAGGGACATGTGATTCATGAGAACCTCATTCAGAATCGCATTTCAGAGAGTGTAATGAACACCTCCTACCTCAACTCTGCTAAGAGGTGACAGGGACAGAGAAAGCTCACCATACAGGACCAGGAAGATGACACAGTCAATAAAGTGCTTCCCATGTAAGCACGAAGGCCTGAGTTTAATCCCTAGAGCCCGTGAAGAGAAGCCTAATGGGGTCCTGTGCAGCCTCAGAGCGGAGGAGGTCAGATCCAAAGCTGTGGAGCTTGCAGCATTGGTTCAAACCTCTCATTCCCATGTCAGTCAAGCATAGTGGAGGTGGATTTCAAATCTCTCTAATAGCATCCTTTCTTGATAAATTCCCTTCAAATATCCTTGGCCTTCGAACTAGGATTATCTCACCTCAGCCAAATTCTATGGTGTGATAGAAAGTGCTAGGCATGACGGGGCTCTGAATACTGGTGGGCTCAGTCACTACAATGCTATCACTGCAATAGCCTATGGGTCAGTCCATGATTTGGACCTCAATGCCTGATGAGGTTAGTCCTAGGGGATTTTTCTGCTTCCTGTTTGGAGAGCTTAAAATTCCACTCAGTTTAAGAACTGTTTCTCCTCCCGTCAGGACTCATTTTGAGGCCCTCACTGTGTGCTCTTCTCCTGGTACATGGGTGGAGGGGAACTTGAAGAACAGTGTGCCGAGAGAACACTGGTAAAGCTTGCCTCCTGATAAGCCTTAATGGGCAGCAGCCTTCCTGTAAATGTAGCTGTTTGCATGGGGTTCCGATTTGACATTCGCCAAGTCTGACCTGAGGAAGGCCTTGGCATTCATTCCCATGGGTGGGAGGCATTGGGATTCTTAGCATGACTGTGATCTCTCAGGTCATAGATGCTCACTGTAGGGGATCTCCCACCCCTCCTCCATCTCTCTCCACATCCCCCTATGTGGTTTCTTTCTTTCTTTCTTTTTTTCTTTCTTTCTTTCTTTCTTTCTTTCTTTCTTTCTTTCTTTCTTTCTTTCTTTCTTTTTTTGGGGGTGGGTTTGAGACAGGGTTTCTCTGTGTAGCCCTGGCTGTCCTGGAACTCACTCTGTAGACCAGACTGGCTTCAAACTCAGAAATCTGCCTGCCTCTGCCTCCCAAGTGTTGGGATTAAAGGTGTGCGCCACCACAGCCCAGTCCTATTTGGTTTCTTAATTGCCCTCAATGCGGCATGATTCCCAAGACAGCAGTGACTCCACATATTTTTCAAAACCCAACTGAGAGGGAGAACGAAAAACACTGCAGCCCCCAGCCTGGCTTCTCTGGGTCATCCTGCTTAAAAAAATAAAGAACTCCAGAACCAGGAACCACTTCCCCCAACACACACACACACACACACACACACACACACACACACACACACACACTACAACTTTGCCAGGGCTGCTTACAAAGGATTTGTTGCTAACACAAGTTCTCTGCGTTTGAAAGGACTCTCGGGTGGTAGCGTCTGGATTGGTTTTCACCAATGCAGCCCCACACTCATGGCTCCAGGGTCAGTGTCAGAGCAAGATCCCCTGAGGCCTGTTCAAGTTGATGGGTTTTGTGTGAGTCTCACAAAGAGTCTCAGAAGGGCCTGCATCCCTCTGGGATGCAATTCTAACCCAGAATGTCATCTTCTCAGATTCCCAGAGCACTGAGCCCTAAGAATGGGTTCTGAAGCACACGTAAGTATGCTGCTTATGACTAGCATGGTGGTCTAGGCAACCTCAGATCACCTACCACAGCCCAGAGTAAAAACAGGCATCCTTCTGGGCCTTTGGCTGTGCGCGTGCGCATGTGCGTGTGCATGTGTGTATGTGTGTGTGTGCTCGTGTATCTATATGTGTGTCTCTGTATGTGTGTGAGGTGTGTGTATGTGTGTGTGTGTGTGTGTGTATGTGTGCTCGTGTTTCTATATGTGTGTCTCTGTATGTGTGTCTCTGTATGTGTGTGAGGTGTGTGTATGTGTGTACGTGTGTGTGTGTGCTCGTGTATCTATATGTGTGTCTCTGTATGTGTGTCTCTGTATGTGTGTGAGGTGTGTGTATATGTGTGTGTATGTGTACGTGTGTGTGTGTGCTCGTGTATCTATATGTGTGTCTCTGTATGTGTGTCTCTGTATGTGTGTCTCTGTATGTGTGTGAGGTGTGTGTATGTGTGTATGTGTATGTGTACGTGTGTGTGCTCGTGTATCTATATGTGTGTCTCTGTATGTGTGTGAGGTATGTGTGTGTGTGTGTGTGCGTGTGTGTGTGTGTGTACACATGTAAGTACACCCTACCTTATCACTCTTTCTCCAACTTTATCCCAGGTACTTACTTCACAACTCCTCTTTGGGAAGCCAGAGACAAGTCCTTTCTTCTAGACCCAATTTGCCTGATTTACCCCTGCCCTATACGTGTAAACTCCCCTTAACTCTTTGTGTGTTTCACTCCAGGCATCCCGTGTCTGGCTCATGTCAGCTCCCCAGAGTCAGTCCCTATTCTGGTCTCCCTTGCCTGTGGCCTGCGAGGCTTTGGGACCAACCTGATGGGGTGATGGGAAGTGAAGAAATGATAGACAGACAAACAGAAACCCTGGTACCAAGTGGGTCGTATGCTCTGTGGAGACACAGTGAGAAGGCAGCTCCTTCATTTATACAGGCAGCATAAGCGAAGAGGGTCAGCTGATCTCGGTGGCTGGTTTCTGCCAGAGCAGTCTCAGGCTGCTGTCACCTGGGAGAAGGAAGCTGCTTAGGAGCTCTATCCACCAGGTGGTTTTAGCCAAGGGTCAACTTCTCATTAACTTCTGCACTCAGGGTAGAAAAGGCTTTGTCATTTACTGAGGCTGCCTCAGGGAAGGCCTTACTGTTCCCATGGGCCTGAGTCACTCGCATCCTCTGTTTGGCTCTTTTCCTGGCCTGGATGCTCATTCATACAGGGGTGCACCCGCTTCCCAGAAACCACGCCATCAAAAATCACAGATTACTCAAAACAATCCACAAATTGATTTATTTGTTTGTTTTATATTTTTCCAGGCAGCATTTGGCTATGTAGCCCAAATTCTCAATCCTCCTGTCTCAGTCATCCCTCACTTATAGACTTCAAGGGATTGCACTTGATGTATTAATTACGTCTCTGTGGCTGTAACAAAACGCCACGGGCAGAGCGACATATGGCAGGAAGAGGCTTCTGGCACTCATGATTCCAGAGGATGGAGGGAGAGTCCATGATGGTAGAGGGCAGGACAGGCAACGAGCAGAGGACACAGGACCAAAGCCCAACTCCAGTGACACACTTCCCCCAGCAAAGACTCTTAAAGGAACATCACAAACAGTACCTGTTAGCATTCTGTCTAACCCCCTCCCCACAGTTACCTGGCAACAGCCAGGTAGGCCTGGCCCACTAGGAAATGGGCTACTTGCCCCCTCCTCCCTCTCTTGCCCTCTTGCATTTATTTCTTGTCTCTTGCCTCTTGTTCTCTTGCTCCCTCTCTCTCCCCATTCCCTTCCTCCCTCTCTCTTTGTGGCCATGGCTCACCCCTACTTCTCTACTCTCTCTCTCTCTCTCTCTGCCTTTCTCTACCTCTGCTACCCTCTTAACTCCCCTCTCCATGCCCCGAATAAACTCTATTCTATACTATACCGTTACGTGGTTGGTCCCTCAGGGGGAAGGGATGCCTCGGCATGGGTCCAATGAGGCACCCCCTCCCCCCACACCCCCCTAGAACACATTATTATATCTCTTTATCTTTTTATAAACACATCAGTACCGCCAGCTGGGGACCAGTCCTTCAAACCCTGAGATAGCAAGGAAGATCTTGAGTCAAAGCAGTACACTTGACTTTCGGTTCTTCGCTTTTTTTAAATTAAATTGCTTGATGGTATTTCTCAAGGTTTTCATAGAAAGCATGGGCTTTCTTAGTTATTCAAAATAATAAACAAGTACAAACATCATTAATTGAGCTGTTCCTACATGCTAGCCTTTGTTCTCTCTGGATATACTAGCAGGCTATACCAGCTATTCCACTGGTCACCACCGTATAGATTGCATTTCTCATAAATCTCAAATGCTACTAGAAAGAGATAAAAAAAAAATCTAGAACCCTGAGAAAAAGAGAGAAAAGAAGAGAGGAAGGAAGGGAGAAAGGGTGTACACCAAAATTCCAAACATTGAGTTTTCTTAAAAAGAAAGGATCGGTAAACAATGGCCCGTAGTCCATTTCTGTCAATAAAGTTTTATTAGTCCACCTCCACACATATTTGTTTACACATCATCTATAGCAGCTCTGGGGCTTTAGCATGTTTCAAGAGACATCATGCAGACCCAAAAGCTTAAACCACCTTCTGTGTGGCTCTTATCAGAATGTCTGTTTACCTTTATAAAGAAGCAAAGTAGCCATACTGAAGTGTCCTGCTGGAGACCTGAATGTGAAGCCAGAGAAGGACTCGTGCAAACGGCCCCATTCACTCTAAAAGCTATGTACTCAGGAACCAGGCATGGAGAACAAAGTGCTTTAGAAAAACAGAACAATGTGATAATTCTGCTAAGTTCTATTTGTATATAGTAAAAAAAAAAGAAAAAGAAAAAAATGCTTTTTAGGCGTGATAAACAAGTTGCTTGGCTATTACATGAAGGAAACTTCAAACAGCGAAGGAAACAAGCCCCAAACTTTCATCTTGTTCCTTGTACAATGTACTAAAAGCATTTTTGAACCTTGTTTGTATTCTCATTGGGCAGATGGGTGAGGTGAGCTCTGCTCTGTTCAATAACAACGTGACCAAGAAGGACTGTGTGGTGTGGTCCTAGACGCCACCTTACGTTCCCAGTCAGGAGTGAAAGCCACACCCCTCCTCCAGGAAGGGCTGCCCTTGGCCTGCCTGGGCCACATTTACCCTCCTTGGTGATGAGTTAGCACCAAGTCCTTTCTCCTCTCACTTTATGCCTTTGTGCTAAGTCAACACTTGAATATGGCTGAGCCCTCTTTTTCTGGAAAAACATGGCAGATACCATTTGAGGAACAGAGGGATCAATCAAAGAGAATGACAGGGCAGGCAATGCTCTGTTCCCATCGAGAGGAAACTCCTGTTGGCATCCCCACAGAGCATAAAGCCCTCTGCTTTCCCAGATGGATGTGCTGCTGCAACAGAAGAGGGGAACCCCTCCAGTGTGGACCACTCCCCAGTAAAGTGCTCAAACGCACCTTGCCTTTTGTGGGGTGTCTCATGCCAATCTCCCTTTACCTTGCCCTCCTCACTTGGAACTTTGGCCTGTGGGACGCCTTAGCCCGCCAGCTTTGCCTCTGTTAAAACCCTCGAGCTCCAGCCTCACGCACTCTGAGGACCCTTGAGGCAGTCTTGGGTGGAGAAACTAGTTCTGCCTCTTCTGCAGTTGCCTGACTGCTCCCTTTTGCAACTTCACTTTGTATTCCTTCCTGTTCGATACTTCTCAAAGTCCTGAGACTTTAAAGAGGTGTAATAAATCCAGGATCGGGTTTTAATGACCACAGTAAGCCTGCTTGTAATATGTCAGTGAGCTGAACCCGAAAGCCAATGGGGACTAGGCCATTTCTGCCTTAGTAATTGTCTCCACAGAAAGATTTATAATGTCATTATCTGAATCTATAAGAAATAACTCATGGCGCTGAAATACCCTAAAAAAATATTACAATTCTCTTAAAATCTAGTCATTCATAAATGCTAAATCATAAAACTTTTTTCAAGATGTTTTATGTTAAAAGTAAAACCTAGTAAAAATATAAATGCTCACTTCTTAATCAGACTTCTCATTCTTTATGTGTATGTTTATAGCTTTTCCATTTTAGGGGATATATTTACAAACCTAACACCGAGCTGCCCTAGTCCTCTGGGATCACAAGCAGCTACGGTGTCTGAAGAGGCCATTTCTCCTCACCTTCTCATCTCTGCACAATTACCATGGCGCAAGGAGGAAAGGGACATTTAGCCTGGCAATAAAATTTGACTCAGCGATGAAAGTCCCCTTTTGCCTAAGTTCTCCATGCGGGGAAAAACAAATAAACAAAAACCAACGCACACTAAACTTCCTGCTAACTGTACCACAGGGCTGTTTTTAGACGTTTCTGTAAACTCCTTTTCCCCACAAAGACCAACCACTCTTTCCAAATAGCAGGAAGCCGCCTCCTGCTTTATCCAAGTTTCATAAGCCCTGGGATTGCCACATCTTCCCATCTGCCTCCTACGCCATGAAGTTGAGCAACCTGCATGCTTTCTGCAGCTAAACTCCTCTTGGGAATCCAGAGTCCATTACACTTTTAACACACCCCTCAAGATGTTTTTCATAATTTGTAAGGCTTTTTTGGTTTTGTTGTTTGTTTCTCTCTTTCCTTAAACACATTAATTTGCCATAAGCTAAAGCCTGGTATTTGGGCTCTGTCCTCCCTTCCTCCACCAGCCTCAGAGCTGAGATTTCCTCCCTGGTCTTCACACCTGGGATTGCAGCTGAGCCTTCTGGGAATGGAGCACAGGGTTGTCTGAAAGGGTTTGGAAAAGAAAACTAATAGCCTCTTCCTCCTCCTTCCTCTTCCTCCTCTTCCTCCTCCTCTTCCTCCTCCTCTTCCTCCTACTTTTCCTCTTCTCCCTTCCCCTCTTGCTGTTTCTCTTTCTCCTCTCTTCTTCCTCCTCTTCCTCTTCATCCGCCCCTCTCTCCTCCCCTTCCTTTGCCCCTTCCTTCTCTTCTCCTCCTCTTCTTTCTCCCCTTCTTCCTCCTCCTCTTCCTCCTCCTCTTCCTCCTCTTTTCCTCCTCTTCCTCTTCCCCTTCCTCCTCCTCTTCCTCCTCCTCTTCCTCCTCTTTTCCTCCTCTTCCTCTTCCCCTTCTTCCTCCTCCTCTTCCTCCTCCTCTTATTCCTACTCTTCCTCTTCCTCCTCCCTGTCCTCCTCCTGTTCCTCCTCCTGCTTCTATTTCTCCTCCCCTTCTTCCTCCTTTTCCTCTTCCTCCTCCTCTTCCTTCTCCTCTTATTCGTACTCTTCCTCTTCCTCCTCCCCTTTCTCCTCCCCTTCCTTCACCCCTTCCTTCTCTTCCTTCTCCTCTTCTTCCTCCTCTTCCTCCCCTTCCTCCTCCTCTTCTTCTTCCTCCTCTTCCTCCTCTGCTTCCTCTCCATATTCCCCTCACATACTTCCTCTGCCCCCACCACAGTTTGCCACCTCATCAAGTTGACCAATTTCCCCCAGGTCTTTGCTTTTACTTTCCATGTGACAGCTCTGCAAATAGTAGCGCTCAAGTACTTTGTTTCAATACATGTAAAACTATACTCACCATCCTTCCAGGCACACATCCTCGTGAGCCACAGACCCACCCATCATTCCCTACACATCAGAGACTCTGAAAGAAGCACTGTCTCTATTCTTCTTGTCTCGGTGCCCACATCCAAAGGATCACCAAGAAACCTACCTCTCAGTGCCCTTCAGTGTGATTATTATTTTCCATGGCTATCACCCTAAGACCCACAGTGCTGTCCCACCTGAAGGGTGGCAGCTGCCTCCCAGTGATGACCCCCATGGAAACCTAATAATTCAGGCTGACTTGCTAGCGAGGTGTATAAATAGGCTAATTCTAAGCAGTGCTAAGAACTATGCAGAACGCCCCCCAACCGTGTCATGACACTTCCAGGAGGTGGAAGGAGCTGAGACCTCCGCGCAGACAATGGAGGATGACAAGAATCAAAGCCAGCGGCTGAGCAAAGAACAAGGAGCCTGTGTCTGGAACAAGACCCAGGTCTAGCCCAGATCAGGTGATTCTTCAGCCACAGTTCCTAAGCGGGAGGTGTCAGGAGCTGAAGAGGATAAGGAAGGCAAAGGCAGGGGTGGGGTCTGGCACAGGCTAGGTCTCCTGGCGAGCATGTTCCTGGTCTTAGAGAAGGAGCTACGTTCCTTCTTCATATGTCAGGGAGAGCCTCGGCAGATCTGGCCCTCAAATCAGGCATTCCAGAAAGAAAACCGATTCAGGAACAAGGACGCCTACACACTCAGAAAGGGGCTACATTCCCCCAAGGTCCCGCGATGACCAAAGACACCCACGGAACCTGTACAATACCACTCTGGGTGTCTGTGAGAGGGGTTCCACGTGATTAGCACTGATATCTAGGCACCCATTGGAGGAAACCACCTTTGCCAACGTGAGTCAGCGTTAGGAAGGCCACCGAGGGCACAGACATAGAACAGCTGGAGGCTTGGCAGTTCAGTCTCTCCCAAACATGCCGCCCATGCTCTGGCTTTTAGAGATCAAAACCCCAGATTTCCGGACTCAAGGACCCACACCTTCCACTCACCTCTTTCAAAATCCCTTGCAATTGCACCACCAGTGTGGCTGGGGTCTAAAGCTGCAGGTGGCAGATGATAGATCTTCACAGCTTCCGTAATTATGTAGGTCATTTTCTACCTTAAACAAATACATCTCTGTATATAGCTCCATATCCGTTGTATGTCTTTTCCTGGGGTGTCTACTTCTATTTGCCTCGGACAGAGCGGGAAACAACAGACCAAAACAAGTGATTCTGGCCAAGTCTATGGTGAACCTATGAGCTGATTGAAATTACTTAAAGGCACTTGTTTGACCTGGGCATCCACTCCACGGACTAATGAGTCTCCCTCCACAAACAGCTGTTACCCACTTCTACAGTCTCAGGGAAAGTAAGTGGGCTTGTGAACGTCATGAGCCCTTCTTTCTTTTCCACGGGAACTGGTCCAACTTTGTGAGGGTCTCCTGTGGGTACATGCCATTGCTCTAATTTCAAAACAACAACAGTCATGCTCAGAAACTGAATTCCATCACAGTATCTATACTGCCCGTAATGTCTATACAGAATTTGATTTTTGCACACTTGTGTTATAAAGATGGAGTCAGTATGCTCTATTCTTGGCTCTATCTCTGACTTACACACACTAAACCTTATAGTATAAAACATGGGCTCAATGCCTCAGAAAGGTATTTAACGGTTTAAAATGAGGGGACTCCATGATCATGTGATTTTCTTTCAGGAAGTCTGTCTGCCATACCAAGCATGGCTTGGATGAGAGCTATGACTGAAGGCCAAGGCCAGTAGGAAGTTGTATAATGTGGCACAAAGGCACCAATGACTCCTTGCTGCCTGTGGAATGAAGTTCAAATTCCACATAGGACATTTCAGTCTTAAACCCAGCCCTATACTTTCATCCTGCACTCTGAAACTCACCTTTGCCTGTGTAGCCACAGACCTCTCACTGGTAGTTCACACACACACACACACACACACACACACACTGCTGAGCCTCCTGAAGTGCCTCATATCCAAACGTTAATGTTCCCATGTCTCTTAAGATTCATTGCTGTTCTCCAATCCCATCTTTTACACAAAGATGTCTGAAGGTACTTGACTTACAGAACTATCTTCTTCCCAAGCAGTGGACTGAATATTAAAAAACACTTTTAAAAGACCCTTCCTGTATTCTGCCTTTACTGTGCCCTCCCGTCACCCTCTGGATTTAAGCCTCCAATTTGAACTTCACAGTGTATCTCCTTATAATATTTTATTTCCCCTTTCTTGGAAGATCTCCACCCCCAGTCCCTTACTAGCTCGGTAACCTCTGCCATCTTTTGGATTGTGGCACCCATACCTAATGCTAAGCATCCATATACAAGAGAAGGCGGGCGGTGTTTGTCTTTTTGTGTCTAGGCTACCTCACTCAGGATGCTCGGTTCTTTCTGACTCCACTTGTTTACCAGCAAACTTCATTTTATTTTTATTTTGATATTTTTGTCTTCTAGGGACCGTGAGATACACATGTACACACAGTGAATAAATGCGTGTAAATTTTTTTTGAAAAATCAGTTTTACCTCTTGGATTTATTACTTCCTGCCATGCTTTCCCTCTTCGTATTGAGATTCTTTATTTATTTATTAAGACTATTTATTTATTAAGATTATTTCATATTCCAAGTGTGTGCATATGTCCCATTTCCCCAACCACAGGGTAGAGTTTCTGAGGGAAAGTCTGTCCTTATGTTCCTGTGGATCCTTCGAGATGCCTGGCACCACACCAACCCCACAGCATGAAGCTCAGTTGGTGCTGATGCACAAGAGAGGCCACAAATGTGTTTCCCAGAACCTGGAGAGACACCCAGCTGCCTAGACGGGGAGAAGTCAAAACTCGGAGAGAGCTCTTAAAGGATGCCGCGGGCTCCTGCTTTCTCCACAGCATCCCTCTTGGGGAACCTGCTGTGTTTGAGTAGAAGCAGACACGGGATGGTTTCTGAGAGTCTCATGTTGATGGAAGTGAGAGCTTTAGATTCTACCCCTCAGAAGGACAGCCCCAAGATGTCCATCAGGAAAATGGCCACAGGCTTGCTATGGCCCCCAGATAAAGAAGGTGCTCATCCAAGAGAAGTGGTAAAGTAAATAAGGGAATCAGGCTTGAGGCTGGAGACAGTCAAGGGGAGGAAAAAGACAGACATTAGCCTGGTGTCTGCATTGATGGGCACCATCTGTCAGAAGCGCACATTAGGTCTGGAGGAAGCTGGTTGTACTTGCTGTCATCTTGCTGTGTATCTTCACTCTTGTGGGTAGGAAATTCTATCGACAGAACAAGACTGCCTGGGATAGCAGGAAGATTAAGGAACCTGTGTGCTTGAACCACACACACCCTGGACATGGCCACTCTCTGAAGAAAGCTTCCTGTTTGTCACATTGAAAGTTCACAAAAAGGACCATGTAGGCCCACTGACACATAGAATGAAGAACTGGTGGCCACAGGCAAAATGACATCAGCTTTGAGTTTGTGTGTCTGTGTAGCACAGGCTCACACACATGTAGACCCCATGGGGAAGTCTCAGGACCATTCCTTAGGCTCTGTCCACTTTGTTTTTTGAGACAGGGTCTCTCACAGGGCTAGATCTTGCTGTCCAGGCTAAGCATCCACCTGTCTCTGAATTCCTCAGGGCTGGAATCACAATCATGCTCCACCACGCCCAACTTTGTTTTACATGGATCTGAAGCTTAAGCTCAGGTCTTTGGTTGCAAAACAAGCACTTTACTGACTGAGCCTCATCCACAGCCATTAGGTAAGACTTCCAAAAGGAGGGCAATTGAGGAGGTCATGTGGATGGAGCCAGAGACCTCTGTCCTGGGTGAAGAAGAAACTAGAGTCTCTCAGTAATACCCTCCAGATGTAGACACTTAGACATGTATTAATCCTGCAAGGGGTAAAATGGGGTCTCCTAAACCATGAGCTGTTGACATTGGGGGCAGGAGTCGAGTCACCGCCCTGTCATTTGAGCAGTGTTAGATGTACCCAGAGCCTCCCTTCCCAGATGCCTGTGGCTGCTTCTCACCCATTCAACCTGAGATGTATCCCCACCCATTGGTAAGGAAGAGGCAAAAGTCATCATACCTGAAAACCACTGGCCAATGTTGTAGGAGAATTGAGCTTAATATTCTATCCCTCGGTCCCTCATCCAGAAAGATGGGGATGAGCACCAACCCCCTCAGTGAATTTAGAGAAGGGTCAGCAAGAGCACTCAGTGAGTGAAATTAGTTACCACCAAACCTGATGACCTGAGCCTGAATACTCGGGCCCCATAGGATAGAAGGAGAGAACCTACGAACTGACTCTCACGAACTGTCCTCTGGCCTCCGCACACTCATTGTGGGTCACAAGATAAATAAATAAAATATAAGAAGAGGATAGAGGTTTAAAAAAAGTTGGGGGAAAATGTTTAAGGGGCTAAGGCACATAAGTCATGAGCACAGTTAGGAACCATCGGATGCTGGCAGTTATTATGACTTCTATTACTACTTATTGACCACTGCCTGGGCAGCTATTCCTCGCTCTCAAGAGTGGAGGGTCTGTTTGTTGCTTTTGGTTTTTTTGTTTTGTTTTGTTTTTCATATTTGAGGCAGGCTTTGACTAGGAAGTGGAGGCTGAGCTAGAACTCCCTCTATAGACCAGGCTGGTTTTGATCCGGTGACTTCCTGTCTCATCTTCCCAAGGGCAGGGATTTAAGGTTTGTGCCACCACATTGGCTCTGCATCTTGAATGTTAGTTTTAATCTTTTAAAAAATAGAAAGAAAAATCCACTTGTCTCCAAGCGATAAAGAAGAATCAATTATCTCCCAGCAGGTAGGTTCCTAGAGATGAGTTCAAGGCCCCAAATTCCCTGCACCTCATCCTACAAAGAACTTGAGTGTAAGTGTGATTTTCTCACAGCAGCCCGATTTCATTTCCGCAGAGCCATTTACTTAGAAAAGCATGGATGCTTGCTTGGTTTTTTGTTTCTCCCGCAAGTAGACTTTCAGCTGAAACAGTAGAACACCACGCCCAGCGTGCACGTTACTCTGATCAGAGTTAGACACCTGAGGCTGCCGAGGTTTCAGCTTTAAAAGAAATTACACTATCATTTTTCAGTCCCAGGAAAATCACATCAAGTGTGGCGACCATCAGTGTGGGTTGGCCCTGGGTAGTCTCCAACCCGTGTGATAGAGCCGTTGGTTGTGTGGATGATCTCAAAGGGATAGTGCAAAGGGTGGTTTGTTTTGAGTTCTCTATGCCTGATCTGGTCCTGCTTTGCTTTGCTTTCTGAAAACCTTTTTATGTTTATTTTGTGTGTACAGGCATGCACGCATATTCATGGCATGTCCCTCGTGTGGCTGTCATACAGGCACACACACACACATACATACACATACTTGTGGCATGTTCCTCTTGTAGCAGTCAGACAGGTACACACACACACACACACACACACATGACATGTTCCTTTTGTGTCAGACACATAGGAACACACACACACACTCATAGCATGTTTCTCATGTGGCAGTCACACAGGAACACACACACACACATACACATATACCATGTTCCTTTTGTGGCAGTCATACAGGAACACACACACACTCATGGCATGTTTCTCATGTGGCAGTCACACAGGAACACACACACACACACTCATGGTATGTCCCTCATGTGGCAGGCATACACACACACACATACACACACACACACACACACACACACACACACACACACACGGCATGTTCTTTTTGTGGCAGTCACACAGGAACACACACACACACACACACACACACACACACACACATGGCATGTTCCTCTTATGGCAGCCAGAGGATAGTTTTCCTGAGTCTGCTCTCTCTTCTCACCATGTGAGCCCCAAAGATTGAACTCGGATTGTTGAGTTGGCAGCAGAAACCAGTTCTTGTTGAGCTATCTTTCTGGCCTGTTCTCTGTAACTGTGTAAGGGGTGTGAATGGAGAAAATGTAAGTGGTCCTCTGCCCTCCTGAGTAAGGGCTGTAGATGGAGAAAATGTGAGTGGTCCTCTGTCCTCCCTTGCAAGCGAGTGCTGTAGTTAAGCTTGCTTCCAGTAAGTAACAAAATGATGTAGCCAAACTGATCATTTCCATGTAAAGCTTGTCAGTTATGGAGGAACCCTAAAAGGTACATGCTCCCAAAATTCATCTGTTCAATAATTTAAAGATGGACGATCCTGTAAAGGGCCAGATATTGGGAAGATATCTATCATATATTGTAGTATATGCAGTATATATATGTATATACTTTATATGCATATATTACATGTATATTATATATGCCTATAGTCTTGGCTGTTGAACAAGAGCATCAGCAATGGGCAATACGTAAACAAAGAGGCACAACTGACTTCCAGTAAAGCTTTATTTATAAGCTCACAGCCAGCTACCGCTGGCTCCAAGCCCTGGCTTTCTGACCCCAGATGGAGGTAATACCCTGATGAATGGCTTCTTTTCCATCTTGTTGGCGTTCATCCTATGTGCCTGTCCTCTCAGGCCATCTAGAACCCCTTCTTGTCGAAGGCCCGTGGGGAAATGATAAATATATACAGGCCTGTTCATTTTCCTATGACTCGACAGAATGATAGAGAAGCCGGCTCATTTGAACAAAATGATTCCTGTGTTTTCACAGACTAAATAGGCCTGGTATGAACAGCATATTTGATTTAATTTTTCTCCTTCAAAAATAAAAAGCAGCCCTATTAAGAACCCCCATCACTCAACGCTGAGAGGAAGCTCCTCCAAGTCGTCAGCCCTGCAGTAATTACTGGCAAAGAACCCCTGATGAGAGATCCTTGAGAAATGGGAAATGTACCCAAAGAACTAATAAAACCCCAGTCAATTGCTGTTAGAGATCTCCAAATAGGATGCAGGGGAGAGAGCAGTGAGGAGGCTGCATACGCAATGAGACAGCCGGGGAAGATGGGTCCTGAAGACAGGGCCTGTGGGCAGACAGCCTGGAGGAGCAAGGCTAGGGTTGAGGCTTCTCCTGGAACCTGCTTGGGGCTGCCATTAGATAGTCATTTGCCATCAAATAAAGTCTATGGGCCTAGCATCCAGAGGACAGGAGAGCAGGATGTCCTGGTTGGAGGAAATGCTAAATCCTGGAGCCAGCTAGGTGTTGAAATAAATAGACTATGTGTTAAAATTAAGCATGTATGGAGGGATGAAGGGCTTGTGAGCCTCCACCCTTAGCTCAAGAGCTATGAGTCATGAATGTCTTCTGGGGGAACATCAATTTCCTACAAGGGTCCCTGGAAGTCGATCACACTCCAGCGTGTGGCTTCCCATACCCGTGAGTACATGAGCAGCACAGATTGCACTCTGGGTCATATACATATATGTATATACGTATATATATACGTATATACATATATATAAAGAAATAAAGTTGGGAGGGGTGAGAGTAATGGTAGATCTGAGAGGAGTTATGGGGAGAAGTATGAAGAAGCATATGATTAAATGCATTGTGCGAATATTTGAAATTCCAAAAGCATTGATCAAGACCGTGGAAATGGAGGGAGGGAAAAGACTGCAGTGAAGGGAGAGGAGGAGGAAGAAAAGGAGGGAAGAGGATGGAAAGGGAAGGGAGGGGAAGGGACAAAAAGAAAGAAGATGAAAAAAGAGTGGAAGGAGAGATGAAGAGAGGGGGACAAAGAGGAAGAAAGGGAGAGACAACAGGAGCAGCCACTCCGGCTTGCTCAGGAGAATGGTGGGCTCTGATTCTAACACGTCCGACATCTAGCACAGTGCCTGACACTGTACAGGCACCTGTCAATGAAAAGAGGCAGGAAGATAGCTGCCTGAGCAGCCCACGCAGTCGGGATGATCAGCAAAGAACAATGGAGTCCCAAGGTGCTGGAGAACAAATGCAGCAGGCACAGATGCACTGTCCCCCTTCCTGCAAGACAGAGGGTGAGGTCAGGCCTGTCCCTGAGTGGGGTGACAGGACCCTCTGCATCAGAAAAGAAACCTCCAGGTGTCATGGTGCCACTTGACCTTTGGAGAAGGGCACAAACCCTAGCATTCTCCCAAGAGTGTTGCTGGTTGGGTCCGTGGCTTGTCCCATGTTACAGCTAAACCAGGAAACCCTTGAGACTCTCTCTGAAGAGCGGCTGGGAGATAAACCATCACCACTCCCCATGGTATGCTTGTCCCCTCTACAGTTGGGTGGGGTCGTGTACTTTGGTGATGGCCATAGATCCAGTCTAGGCAGGATATAGTGTTCACTGGAGCTGGCTCTTGAAAAGAAGCCTTTCTCCCTACCAGTGCTACCCCACTGCCTCCACATGATGCAGGCTCGCGGAGCAGCCAGGATCCTGACCTCCTCCCTCCCCACCTGACTGAGATGCAGGTGGGGGTTTTGTCTTTCTGCTGGTCCAGGGCTTGCCTATGGCAGAAAGCCCAGCCCAAAACGTAGGCAGTGTGACCTGAAAAGATGTCCTCTCCATCCCTTAGCTTTATCGAGTTCCTCTTCCAAAGGGAACCAAGCCACCGTAAATATTGTAGCAGCAGCACCTCCGGATCCCACCCTGCAGTAAATACTAGAGCCGTCAGAGCTATAGCTCTGTTCCTCCACACATACACCTCTTAGCTTTTTAAGGCCTTAAAAAACATTGCTTGTTTGATCACAGCTTCAGAGGGTTCAATGGAGGTTGCCCTGATGCAGGGTGGAGTCTAAATATCAGGAAGAAGGGAAGAAGGGGAGGGCAGAGCAACTCCCCAAGGCAGGCAGGAAGCACAGAGGCAGAATGCTCAGGACAGGAAGTAGCTCTCAGTGACCTTTTCCCTCCAGCTAGGCCCCCACCTACTGAAGTTTCCTGAACAGCCAATGGAGAACCGAGCTTTCCATCCCTAAGCCTTGTGCGGGGAGACATCACCTCCAAATTGTGGCACCTCCCAAGGAAACTCCTTGAGGAACTAAGAATTTGTGCGATGCCCACAAATGTCACAAGATTTACTCTCATCTGGCGAGTTCTAGCTCATCCCGAATGAGTGTTCATCCTGTGAGGGAAGGGATGAGGGAGGAATGGCGGTTCAGTTGAGGGCCGGGGCGTGGGCTATGTCCCTGAAGCGGAGAGAAGCCTTCTCTGGGGCATGTGTACTGAGTCTGGGGAAGGAAATAGCCCCAGGCTGCAGCACGCTGGCTGCTGAAAGAACAGCAAAGAGCTGGGGAGGTAGAGCAACCTCCAACGACAGTAAGGGGGTACCGTTGTGTTGTGTTCAGCTCAAAAACATGATTCTAGAATGCCTCTGGGGACATTCATCCCTCTACATTTAAAGGGTAGGCAGCCCCCATGATTAGACAACGTTCTTATTTTCAGGTCTGTGTTAAGATTTAAATTTTTTTACAAAATCACCAACTTAAAACTCCAATGTTCCTGTTTGTCCAAGCATAGAAGGTAATTTTCATCACTCACATTTATTTTTTTTATTTTTTTAACAGCTGCAAGTCTACTTGAGACATCAGAATGGCTGATCTGTAGAAATATTGTATCACCTTGCTCTGCCTGCTGCCGGGCTTAGCTGTGTGATCACGGGTGTTTAGCCTCTCCTCTCTGGGCCTGGGACCCTTAGTCGAATGGGGACACTGTGCCTATCAGTAGGCTGCTAGGAGGATTAGAGTATCGAACATTGGCCGGTTCCTTACAAGAGTGGGAGCTTCCTAAGAAGGGGCCGGCTGTCCCCATTTATTTCATGTCCTCATTGTTCTGCTGTGTGGTGTCTGGCACATTGTAAATCAATTAGCTGGTGTCTGTTGCTGGTCCTGTAAATGTTTACAGAATAGCAGAAATAATTAGTGAGTGAATGGAATGGAATGAAAGGGAAACCTGGATGAAGGGAGGGATGGGGGTGTGTTTCACTCATCCAACAAATGCCTCCAGGTACCCACTCCTTACCCGGCAACAGGAAGGGAGAGCATGGCTGCTCACAGCAAGGGAGAGAAATGACAGACAGAGCACAAAGAGACGAAACCATGTGCGTGCCCTGACATACATATCAAGAACACTGCAGGGACGCCCTGTTAGACAACAATCCATGTACTTAGTACACAGAGTGGTCAAGGGAACCTCTCCAATGAGAGACAGATGAGCAAACTCCTCAAGTTTGAAGATGGAGGCTTCCGTAGGGGCCGCTAGGATGGTTCAGTGGGTAGAAGCGTCTGCTGCTGGCTGATGGCCTGGTTTTATCCTGGGACTCAAGTAAGCTGCCCTTTGACCTCCACATGTATATAATCAAAATATAAGAACGGTAACCCAAAGATCTACGGTAAAATCACTAGGACAAAATTTTTAAAGTGTTTTGGGAAATTTGAACAACATTAATAATTACAGTGGACAAAAATTAAACTCAGTGATATTTATTCATTTGGTAAACAGTTGTTAAGTATCAATGTAAATGCATTCACCTAGATGAAACTGATAAAAAATAATATATACAAGCTCATGAAGAGGAGGTGACCCTTACAAACAACCACAGAATAAAAAAGTGGATGTAGGAGCCAGCCATGCAAACGTCTGTACGTTCCCGTCACCAACTTTCTAAGAGTTTCTTTCAATGGCATTGCCTTCCCAGGTTTAAAGTCTTTACCTCTGTCGGTTTGTGATAATGAAGGAGTATCGTCCTTACTATTCTACGCTCTTCTAAACCCCTGCGCCAGAACATAAGCTCCCGAAGGCCAAGGCAGCCCATCTGCATGTTCCCCAGTGTCTCTGCTGCTTGGCGGACTTGGCCCCAGCTAGGCACTCTCCAAATCACTGTTGAGCGAGTGAATTAATGCATGGATAAATGTGTTTGCGTTTCCCCAAACGTGTTTGCATTGCAGACTTGTAATTTCACACTGGGTTCAGTCAATGTTTTTTAACACAGTGACACTTATAATCAAGGCTCGGAGTCTTACTTATGCTAACAAATGCTGATTCTGCCTAATAGACAGTATTACTTTTGCTAGCTCTGAGTGTTAGTGTCTCATTCAGTCTTTATGACATATATTTCTGAATAAATAAATGGGGTCCCATGAGGAGCAGTGCCTATTGTAAAACTGATCACTCGTGTACTGATTTATTATGGGATGGCTATGAGATCAGAGCCCATTTAGAAAGTAAAGGATGGTGGTAAGTCTACCAGTTGGGAGGGGTGTATATTGAACAAGAACTGTCTCCCCAGGACTCGCTTTTCAAACATTTGGCCCTCAGTTGGTGATGATGATACCTTCACGGGGTGCAGCCCTGTGCAGCTGGAGAAAGAATATCACTGCGGGCTAGCTTGACTTTGTATTCTGGCCCCTACTTCCTGTTCTCTCTGTCTTCTTATCTCTCTCTATATCTGTCTCTCTGTATTTCTCTCTGTCCCTCTCTCTTTATTTCTGTCTCTGTCCTCTCTGTCTCTCTCTCTCTATCTCTCTCTCTGTCTCTCTGTCTCTTTCTCTGTCTCTCTCTCCCCTCCCTCCCTCCTTCCTGTGTACAGATAAAATGTGAGCAGCCATGTCTCTGCTCTTGCCCTCCTTTTACGACGGACTCCATCCCTGTGGAACAGTAAGCCCAAAATAACCCATTTCCTCCTCAAGCTGCTTTTGGTCACGTTGCTTTCTCACAACAACAGAGAAGCAGCCCAGACCAGTCATACCATCATCATAATGATGAGTAGAGGTGTTGGCAGCCATGAACCACACGCTTCTCGTTCACATGCATGCCTCCTCTACATGCGTGTGAGACATTGCCGACTTTGTTCCTTGTTCACATCTCTGTCAGCTGAGCTCCTCTATTAGGGTAGTTACTAGTCAAGGATAGTAGAGGTATTGATGAATTGGGCTCCTCATCAGAAGCTGAATAACATTTTCCATGCAAAATGACTCATAGACCTTTAAAAGACACTCAACAATGTCTAGTCTGGGTCTTCCATTATTTCTCCTTTGATCATACATCTATATTTTTATATCCAGATGTCTACCCACTCAACCACTGTACATTCAGCATCCGAGATTTTACTGTCAGGGTCATCATTCATGGTAGCATCCTTAGCTTTAAAGATGGAAGAGGCCTTGAAATGACTTCCTGGAATCCATGGTGTGTGATAACAGCTGCCAAGAAAGTCAATGCCCCAGTACAAGAGTTTTAGGGAACTGTACTCTGCCAGCAACCCGCTGGGCTTTTTTGAGGATGCTTCCCCCAAGGCTCCTGGTGGGAGTCTATCCCACCCAGCAGCTTGATTTCAACCTGTGAGGCTTTAAATCTGTGGAACTCTCCTGGGTCTGTGCCTTACAGAGATGTGAGGAAGCAAGTACATGCTCATTTAAACTGCTAAGCTCAGAGGTATCAGCTACGCCAGACAGTTAAGCAGTCTTGAGATGCTTGTGGGGAGCTAGGGAAAGCAGTAACAACAGGACATCTTTGTCACTTGAAATTCTTATATAGGAATAAATGTGGTAACTAAACAGCAAAGAAAGCCTCATGGTCATGCACAATTCAAAGCAAATGGATGTGACCTTGTCACAAACTCCATACTTCAAGTAGACTCGAGTGAACAAAAGCTCGGGTTCTTAGTGGATCACATGGTATTGAAAGATAGCACATGAGATGTCTGTGAACTTGAGAAGAAGACAAACCCTAGATGGCTCATGGGGCCTCACTGAAAGACACAGGGGCAAGTTTGAAGTCATAGACAAAATCCAGAAACCCTAAGGCCTTTTGAAGAGCCATGAAAACAGGAGGCCAGTAAGTTCTTTAAAATTACACACACACACACACACATAAAATAACATGATTATCAAGATGAAAGCATGGGGGATGGTGAGACACAGACAGATCAAAACTGTGTCCTGCTATGTCATACAATAGAACGATCCAAGATCTGGAAATACGGCACACATAAGAATGAGATCCCTCAAAGGTGAGGGGAAGGAATGCGATGTTTAGCGGTCAAAAGTACTGTGCAAGGTGGAATCCAAAGGAAGGAAATGCACACGGTTAAAACAGAACAAACACAAGAGTTAGCGCAACACAGAATGGCCTTAACACGAATGTTATCTAAAAACGAACATTTTAGAAATTAAGAGGTTGGAGATGAAGGCCTTTAGAGAAATCCATAGCCAATCAAAATGCAGAGTTGTGGAGCCCAGAGATGGCTAACATCTACACACAACATGACTCTTAGATCTTAGGCTTGGGGAACATGGCAGGGGAGAGGTAGAAAGGCTGCGAGAGCCAGCGGAAGAGAGAGTCTGCTGTGAGATGCTGTAACGAGGGACTGACATGAAAGTAATATTGTATAGACTGGGTACATCTATCCCTAGTATGAATAAGCAAGGTATGTTTATATATTTAAGAATATATATGGGCTGGGTGGTGGTGGCGCACTCCTTTAATCGCAGCACTTGGGAGGCAGAGGCAGGCGGATTTCTGAGTTTGAGGCCAGCCTGGTCTACAGAGTGAGTTCCAGGACAGCCAAGGCTACACAGAGAAACCCTGTCTCGAAAAAAACAAAAACAAACAAACCAACAAAAAGAATATATATGTATATACATACACACATATGCATGTAACAATAGTTAATGGGAAAAGAGGCCGTAGATTTGAAAGAGAGCAGAAAGGAATGTCTGGAAGAGCTCGGAGGGAGGAGAAGGAAGGGGGAACTGATGTCACTATATTATCATCTCAACAAATAGCGTTTAAAAAGGAAAATGAAAAACAACCCTAGAGGCTGGGGCTGGACAGACAACCGGGCAGTTAAGAGCCCTTGCTGCTCGTCAGAAAGACAACAGTTCATGTCGGTGGCTCACAACTCCTGACTGCAGCTCCAGGAGGTCTGATGCCCTCTTCTGGCCTCCATAGGCACTGCATTCAGACATGACATATATGTACACAAACACACAGTCAGAAGGAACTCAATAAGATTTAAGAAAATGTATAATTTAAGAAAACTTTCCTAGCACTTAACAATCTGTGAAACGCAATTCATGCCAGGAGGAAGTAGGACTTTATACTTGATGCATTCGAGGAAAGAAAATGAGCCAAGGAACTTATTGTTTGATTTTTGTTTTGAGAAAGGGTCTCAAAGACCCCTGGAGATAACACAGGCTTATCTCCAGCCCATATGCAGCTGAAAATGACGTTGAACCACTGATCTTCCTATCTCTATCTTCCCATCACATATATGCACATATGTCAAAATGCATACATGCACATGCCTTGCATACAAACAAATACATACACAAATACATATACATATACATATGCACAGATATATACATATCCACATCTACATGACACACATGCATACATGTATACACATAGACATACACATACATGTACACACAAATGATATAGACCCCAGAATCATGCACGTTCAAAAACCTACACACATACATACATATATACATACATAGTCACATAATTCAAAAATATACATACATACATACATATATAAATTCACAAATATACATTCACATGTATCTGCATACTCATATACACCTATATGCATACATTTAAACATTGATGCATACACATCAACATACACATACATGCATACACATCCACTCCGATATACATACCACATCACACATGTGTGTATATATATATACACATACACATGCATACACATACACGCACACACAGAGACATATATGTGCACATGCACATATACATATACACATACCCTCTCTGAACACCTTGTGTTTTCAAAGTAAAGCAACATACATAGAAACTGCAAGTTGCACACTTGCAATCAAAGGATGTGTGCATATGGTTAAAATGTAGGAAAAAAATCCAAGACTCAAAAAGTATTACCTATATATAAAGTAGTTATAACCCAACTACACTCATGTTTATGATAGACCAAAAAAAACCTTCTATCTTTTCCCTCCAGTCCTCCAGCTTCTAGAAGAAAGCCCCCATAAGACATAAAGGAAATCACAGCATGGAATATCAAAGCGGAACGTAATTATATGATAGGGGCTTGTGTGCAGTAAGCTTGCACATATCTATCTCCTTAAAAATAGATTGCATAAAGAAAATCTGTGATTTCATCGAAAACAATAATTATGTCAGTTACACTAAGAAAAGGATTATAATATTGGAATCCTGAATACCCGGTAACTTGCAGTCCTGTGTTTCACAAATTCATTGCCAAGCATAATACGTAGGTAGGGTTCTTAGTGCGGCGATTCTGCCATCTATGTAAATCTGAATATGCAAATATATGTGCATGGTTCGTCTCTATTCATCCCTGGTCTTAGATCCCAGTGAATCTAGTTTTAAAAAATCCACTGTGAAGGACTGGCAGGGACTAGCAATGAGATATTGTAGTCTGCAACTGAACAGCGCTTGGAAGGATGGGCTCCAAGTCTTTTGATTGTCTAACAGTAACGTCTCTGCCTAGCGCTTTAGCGGGGCAGACACTACTGGTTAACTGAGTACAGATGCTGCTGCAGCAAACATTACCGCAAATATCTGTAGGATGCATGGCCCTGCTCTCCACTTACGATTCTCACCACCGCCTGGGCTGTGGCCCCATCTCCCTCATCTTAAACAATGACAGCATTGGATTCAGAGTTTTATCAAAGAAGGGAGAGTCTGAAATGGACAAAGGTCCTTCACATAGGACAAGGGAAAGTTGATTTTGTTTTCAACACAAACTGAGAAGTCTGTTTTCCAAAGCACTGACGCAGGACGAGAAAACCACACCTGACGTTCTCTCACAGGCTCATCAGCTGCTCATTCGTGGAGGACCTGCTTTCTGTTGGTCACCCAGAAGTGAGGCCCAGGAGGGCATAGGGCATGTGGCCCATCTGTGAGGAGACTGCCCCAGTGTGAGCTGGCAGGGTGGTTCTGCTGCTGTGCTTCATTAAGTGTCTCGTGACTGGACCTCTTGCCCACTGAGAGAGCCCTAAGAGGAACATGGCTCATTGGAGGGCCATGGAGCTGTTTTGTGTATCTCTTGTCCAAAGGGTGAGATAGATGCACAGCCCTTCCACACAGCGTTGCTTTAAGTATGAAACACTACAGAAGAAAGTCTTAAAATTTTGTGATGTGTGCATTCTTTTTTTTTTCTAAATCAATGTGGACTTTACATATATGTCATCAATTGAAGTAGATCTTTAATGTTGACATAGAAGAGTTTTTAATGTTTCACTAACATCCATTAATTGTGCATAATGGTTGCATTGTAACATTTTCATACATGCATATAGTGTACTTCAATCATGCCCATCCTTTATTGCCCTTTCCTGCCCCCCTCCATTCACACTGATTGTCTCTCTCCTCTTAACCACGTCTCTCTCCTTCTGTCACAGAGTATCCACCAGAGGAGACTATTCAGACACAGGTTCTCTCTCCTTCTGTCACAGAGTATCCACCAGACGAGACTATTCAGACACAGGTTCTCTCTCCTTCTGTCACAGAGTATCCACCAGACGAGACTATTCAGACACAGGTTCAAGCCAGCAGGAAGTCTTTCCTAGCCAGCCAGTGACTACACTCTATGTTTAGGATCCCAATGTAGGCCCCGAGACTTTTCTCCAGGTGAGCTTTAAAGCACAAAAACCACACCCTAGGTTGACACACTTCAGTTATCAAGAATAGTTAGTCAGAAGCAAAACTAACAGATGCCCAAAAGTCAAGGTTAGTACATTTAGAGATTTTCCCAGAACCATGGCGCTTGGTGAATTAGGCTTTGTTTTCACTCTGGCAGGTGGTGCTGTCTACATGCTAAGTTTTATGACCTGAATGGAGTCAGCTGTGCTAAGGTCCTCTCTCTCTCTCTCTCTCTCTCTCTCTCTCTCTCTCTCTCTCTCTCTCTCTCTCTCTCTGTGTGTGTGTGTGTGTGTGTGTGTGTGTGTGTGTGTAGCCAGTTTATTGATGTCCTCTGTGGGAGTGCTGGTGAGAGCTTGCTCACAGCAGTAAGGGCATCTTACCAGTGACAACACCAGTAAAGAATGTGTTTCTGTCTCTGCCATCAACCATCAACATCATAGAAGTACTCAGGGAGTGGGTATGGCCCCATGAGCCTGCCCATTCTCCACATTAAGCTCATCTTAAGCAGGTCTTACCACAACTGCTTTGAGTTCAAGAATACAACAACCTTATCCTAGCCAGCAGTCCCCATTTCACACCTGTCTTATCACACCTGTCTTAGCGTGTCTTCCAACTCTGGCAATCCTTCTGCTTCCCTGACTTCCATAACGTTCTCTAAGCCCTGCAGGGAGAGATAACAATGTTTCAATTGTGGTTGAGCCCTTACAGCTATGAGTCTCTGCAGTTACTGGTGACTCCTGCAAAGGAAACTTTTCTCACCAAGTTAACAGTAGCTGTGTGCATGACGGTAGATCTAGAGAAGGCGGTCTGACAGGCAGGCTGTCCATTTGGCAAATCAGCAGCATTGAGTCCCTCACCAGGGCCTACACCAGGCCTCTCCAGCCAAGGGCTTTTAAATTGGGTTACGGTACCATGCATAGATGCTCTGCTGTGGAACACACATCAAATCCAACCAGAGCACGATTGGTTATCACCACCAACAATGGTCTTGCCATTATTATGTCAGTGTGTCCATATTGCCTGGCCAGCTGTTGTCACTGGGATTCACAGCAGGCAATGCATTAAGCAATTTCAGGGGCTCTGAGAATCATGATGCCTGCCCAAGTCCTAGCCTGGGGCCAAGCATGAGTCCCCAGTTCCAGCCTCTTACCCTTTTATAGAGCAAGATTGGATCAGGAGTCACTGTTCTTCTCCATTCAGTAATACGGTTGTCAACTTTTACTGCATCAGGGAAAGAAAACTCCACAGTTAGACGGACTAACAGACAGACGGAATAAATTAGCATATCTTATGTCCCCTTTTAAGCACTGTCACACCCCCATAGAGGATGTCTTTCTGTGCTGGCATCTCAGCTCTGTCCCAGTGGGGCTCTCCACAGCAGAAACCACCGCTGTCCGCATGTCCTCTGCAGGCTGGACAAGACAGCCTTCTGTTTAAGCAGCACGGTGGTGGCCTTCCTCCTGTACTTCCTTTCCCACACTTGCACAAACATTTCAGTAAAATGCATTCCAGCTGGTGGGTTCGCAACACCCAGAGGTTGTGCTCATTTCAAATTTTAGTTTGGATGCAGAATAACACCATGAATTCCTAGCACCATCAGTAACTGAAAAGTCAGTTTTTGTGACAAGGTCTCAATATGCAGCCCAGGTAACTCAGGATGTGTGGTCCAGGCAGACCTGGAACTCAAAGTCCTGCCTCTGCTTCTCCAGTGTCGGGACTGTATACATGTCCAATCATACCTAGTCCAAGGAATGGTTTTAAATCGAATCCTATATTGGAAAAGAAAATGCAATCAGGACTCTATCAATAAAAATGAGTTGTTATCCAAGGTGCTATTGTTTGCAAAATACCTCTGACACTTTCCAGTAGCCTCATCATGTGATCCTAGGTTCCAAAGTGAGGAAGGCTGTCGCACGCTGTATTTCAAAAGGAGGACATGCTGTTCCGTTTTGTACCTTACATCACTGCTCAGCCTATAGCACAACTTCTGATCGAGGGTAAGGTGACACACGCTTGTGATCTAAGCAGGAGGGAGGTACAGACAGGAGGATGTAGAGTTCAAGACTCTGTGTCACCATGACAAACTAAAACAATTCTCCTGCTTAGCGAGGAGACTCTCTGTATGGGGGTCAGGAGGGTGGGCAAGATGCAGACAGAGGAGACTGCTGTGGCTGGCAGCACCTCTCTCTCTCTCTCTCTCTCTCTCTCTCTCTCTCTCCCCCCCCCATGTGCATTCATGTGTGCACACCTGTGCTTGTGTGATTCATATTCCCTCTCTTGCTGCTGTAACAAAAATAGCCTAGAGGAGCAGCTTGAGGAAGTGGCTCGTGGTTCTAGGGGATACAGTCACCATGGTGGCCTACCCAGCTGCAGTCACAGAGCTCAGAGAGATGGACACTAGTGCTTAGCTTGTCTTCTCCTTTATACTCAGCCCAGCACCTCCAGCCCATGGATATTTAGAGTGTGTCTTTCCACTTCAATTAAGGGAGTCCAGATAATCTCACAAAGATACACCCAGGGGTTTGTTTCTATGGTGATTCTAAACCTCATCAAGTTGGCAGACAACTGTCTCCCAGTGTCTTAACTTTTTGTTCTGTTTTGATCCCACTGGTTTGTCAAAACCCAAGTTGCATTATAAAGACACAACAAACCTGTATCGTGGACATGCCAAGTATCAGGCATGCCAAGTCCCCAGACTGAGCCAGCTCTGTATGCCCAGTAAGGCTGTGTGAGGACTTGGCTTGTCTCAGCTTATATTCTGCTTAGGTGTTGCCCCTGCCAGCCCACCCCAGACACTGCGTACTTTGAGGAGTACCTTTTATCCCAGCACCCAGGAGGTAGAGGCAGGTGGATCTCTATGATTTGGAGGCCAGCCTGGTTTACATAATGAGTTCAAGGGCAGCATGGCTATGTAGAAAAACTTGTCCAAGACAAAAACAACAAAGGAATCTAGTATCTATTTTTTTTTTCAGGGGGAAGGGAGTGCAGTGAAGGTGATTATGAGTCTTTAGAAGAGTTCAAAGGTCAACAACAGCAGTGCTCTTAGGAACAGGGGTCCTCAGGCTTCACCCCAGACACCTGAGTCAAAATGATTCCCAGGCACCGCCTCCTGCCGTGCCCGCTCGTCTACCTCAATAGGTCTACAGTATCCGAGGTAAAAGCCTGATCACAGACAAGAGGCGTTATGAGTTCAAAGGGAGTTTATGCCTCCTGGGTATTCAGTCAGTCCTGGCATCCCCTAACTCAGAGGTAGCCCAGATACGTCCTTGCAAACTCACGTGCTAGGTGCCCACCAAGATATGATTTATTAATAGCTAGACAAAATTGGACATTGCTCTCTGACCTTTACCAAAGTTCCAACATCTTAGCCAAACCCTGGCTTAGAATTTCATAAAGAATGTTACCCTTCCAGACTAATTGCCTTTGGCATTGTGGGTAAGGCATTGAAGTTTACAGAATGGGAGACTTATCTTAGGGCAAGGCCAAGTAGAATCCTCATTCTCAGTCATGGACTGCAGCTGAAACCACTCCTAGGAATTAGCAAGGAGAGAAGTCTCTACTAGCCCAGAAGGTTAGCATAGTGGGCGTTTTACTAAGAATGGGCAGGACCTCAAGCTGAGTGTGTGTGTGAGACAGTGTGCAGCAGTCAGCATTCGAGATTCGAGGTTCGAGGTTTGAGCCTCTACCCTCCTGGCTGGTGCACCCGCAGCCCACCCCCCCCCCACCTCCCCACACCCCGACTCTGGCAGGGCCCATGCGGCCCGAGTGTGCTCAGAGCCCGGGAGTGCTGCACCAGTCCAGAGAAGATGGCTGCTGTTTTAGATCCAGTGTGTTTCAGGTGACTTCAAATGAACCTTGACTACTGAGCTGCCAGATTTTTCATCTCTCTTTTGCAATGACTGTAAAAGTCTGATGCCATTTTTAAGAAATACATTCAGATCTTGCACTTCCTTGTGTTGTGTCTGCCATTATTTCTTCGCCTATGCCTTGTCGACCTGACTAGGACCCCATTTCTCCCGTGGGTTGAGGGAGGCCCAGACTGGCCGGCCCGCGGTAACCTCCAAGTGCTAAGTGTGAACCTTCACGTCCAAGAAGCCGCAATGAGACGAGAATTTCTCCATTCATCTAAGACACAGAGCAACCCCAGTGACAAAGCCAGAGAACACCAAGGAGGGCGGGGCTGAGAGAAATGCCAACCTTCACTCAAAAAACACTGAGAACATCCAGTCGCTGCTCCGCCTTTAATAGCCCACATCTCAAGCCGGGCGGTGGTGGCACACACCTTTAATCCCAGCACTTGGGAGGCAGAGGCAGGTGGATTTCTGAGTTCGAGGCCAGCCTGGTCTACAGAGTGAGTTCCAGGACAGCCGGGGCTACACAGAGAAACCCTGTCTTGGAAAAACAAAAATATCCCATATCTCCTCTGCAGCGCGTTAGGGAAGGGGCTGGAAGCTGGAAGCACACGGCTGCGTATTGTACAGGTGAGGTCTGAAGCCGCTGCAGAGCCATGGGGCCTCATGTAAGCCTTTTAAGAGACTCGCACACAGCTCTGATCTTGACCAGCCTCCCATGCTCTTCTCTGCTGTTCTTACTGAATTTTTAATAAGAACAATTCCACACAGTTCAAAAGCACTGCTCAATTAAGAAATATTCCTACCAGGCATTTTTGAAATCCTACAAGCACCTCTTCTTCTGTTTCCTGATGACCCTCAATTTGGTTGTGTTGAGAGGTTGCTGGGGAGGAGGGGCGGGGAAACGAAGCTTATTTTTTAATTGCAAGTTCAGTTTTACACTGCTCTCGATGAGATGGCAAGACAGGTTTTCAAAGACAGACACACGACTTGGGTTCTGGCTGCCAGGAGGTGTAATACACTGCCTTAGTAACCAATCATAATTTGGAATTCCAAGGGGGCATTTTTGATGGGATCCTTTATGCCTTAGATGTCCTTGAAGTTTTAACAAGGTCATGAGGAATCATTTGCAAAGAAACAATTGTGTGTGAATCATGGAACCTCAAGCACAACTATTTAGAAACCTAACCTGGTAATGTATGGCTAACAACAGAAGAATTACCGCCAAGCGCTCCCTGGTAAAACCCACCTTGCATTAATGTGTCCTTTCTAAAGACCTGTTTCTAGAGATTTAAATCTGGCCACAAATTTCTGCTAGCTGCTCCCAGTTTTCAGCTGAGGATTCATGCTTACACCTATATCTGTGCGTCTCATACATCAAACGTGCGTGTGCCTGCTTGTGTATATGTATTTATGACAGCCACCCCCAGCAACACTGCCTGCGTTGGTTAATTTTAAAATCATAGGAGCATCGTGGCAGGTACAGTAAACTGTGTTCATTATGCTTTTTTATCCCCAACTCATCTATTGTCTAACATGTGAAGAAAAAAAAAGCTTACTAAAATAAGTCTACTCTAAGTGGGATAACCATATCCAGGATCACGGGGTAAAACAGTTAAAGTAGAAATGAAGCTAATATCATCACTGCTATGGATACTGTGCTGCTGCTGGAGTAAAGCGCCATGTTCAAGGTGACATGCAGAAGGAATGCTTTATTTGGCTCTCCATTCCAGAAAATTACAAGTCCATCATGGTAGCGAGGCAGGGTGGCAAGGCGTGAGAGAAGGGAACTAAGAGGTTTGCAACTTCACCTGCCAACATGAAGCGGAGAATGATGGGGAAGTGTGGTGAAGTCTCAAAGACTGCCCCCCCCCGTGACATACCTCAAAGCCCGCCCTCATGAGGTACCTCAAAGCCTGCCCTCATGATGCACCTCAAAGCCTGCCCCCATGAGGTACCTCAAAGTCCGCCCCCATGAGGTACCTCAAAGCCCGCCCCCATGAGGTATCTCAAAGCCCGCCCCCATGACGTACTTCCTCCAGCAAGGTTGCATCACCTGCACAAACAGCACCACCCTCAGGGAACCAGGTGTTCCAATACTCCAGCCTATGGAGGCCAGTCCTCCTTCCACCCACCACAAGCTTGTATCAAGGTTGTAGCTACATATCCAGTCAATTGAACTTTATAACCCTGATGGCTGAGACCAAGAGGAAAACGTTATACATGGGGTCTCGGAACATGGAGTCTCATAGCCTGTCAAAGGTTAAATATACAAACCCACCAGTAGGAAATCTTTTTTATGAACTCCAAAGGAACTTTTAGAGGCATCTTAATTTTATGGACTTGGAACAACCTAACCCTCTTCAAATCCAGGTGCTCTAGGAAAAACTCAGCTGTGCCTCAGTTACTTTTCTATTGATGTGAGAAGACCCCATTACCAAGACAATTCAAAAAAGAAGAGAGTATCGGGAAATTTCAGTTCCAGAGGGTGCGTTCATAAGCATCCTGGTGGGGAGCTTGGCAGCGGGCAGGCATGGTGCTGGAGAGGTAGCTGAGCACTTCCACACTGCGGCACAACCATGAGGCAGATAGAGCTATAGCTTGCAGTGGTGTGGGCTTTTGAAACCTCAAAGCCCACCCTCAGTGACACGCCTATTCCAACAAGGACATACTTCTTTCAGCAAGGCCACATCCTTACAACAAGGCCACACCCCCTAGCCCTTCTAAAACAGTTCCACTAACTGGCAATCAAGTATTCAAATATACGAGCCTGTTGGATCCATTTTTATTCAAACTACCACAGTGACTTTGTGCTTGGATAATCTCTGCAATAAAAGCTGCACACACAAAAAAACAATTCAGCAAGTAGATGAAGTTATGCTGTACAAAGTATGGAACCCACCTTACTAAGAGGCCAAGAGTCAGGGTCCTTGGCATAACTGATGTTCAAACACATCCAACACCCCTGTCTAATAGCCAGCATCCCTAGAGGATCTCTCAAGGTGACTCTTCAGCTTAGTTGAACTAATGTTCCATTTGACTTGGTCACAAACTATCTGTCAAGGTATTTCATGGCCAGCTTAACCAACCTGGGCAATGTTACCTGGGGGAGAGGGAGCATCCAATGAGGGATGGCCCAGAGTACAGTGACCCTTGGCCATGCCTAGTAGATACTATTTGGTTGATGATTGGTACAAAGGGGCTCAGTCCACTGTCAATGACACCATTCCTAGGCACGGCTGATACAAGAAGGCAGAGAGTGAGCCAGTGAGCACCACGCCTCTGTGGCTTCGGCTTCAGTTCCTACTTGAGTTCTTGCCCTGACGTCCTTTGGTGATGGACTGTGACCCAGAAGTGTAAGTCAAATCAACCCTCTCCTCCTCTAAGTTATCTTTGGTCGGTGTTGTGTTACGGCAACAGGGTGAAACTGGAAGATTATCTTTATAGACCAAATGGCTGACAGGAGCCGCATCCTGCTTGAAAACTTAAGTGCTTAAAAGTATATTTAACTCTGAAGCACATTCTTTTTTAACCTTTTAAGGTATAACTTATATGACATAAAATTTACTGATTGCACTGATTTTTTTTCAGTAAATGTGTACAGCTGTGTAACAATAAGCATGATTTATATATAAAATATGTGTGTATATACATATTGTCAAATATATACATAAATTTATATATAGTAATAATAATATTTACATAAAAGATTGGTAATAGGATATTTCAGCACTTCAAAAATATCTCTCATATCCACTGTCATTGAGACATTTTTCTATCACCCACAAACCTAGATGTTCTAGTTCTCTGTTTGCTGTGATAAAACACTAAAATCAGTTTGGGGAGCAAAGAGTTTATTTGGCTCACAGGTCACAGTCCATCACTGAAGGAAGCAAAGGCAGGAACCTGGAGGCAGGAGCTGATGTGGAGGCCATGGAGGAATGCTGCTTACTGGCTTGCTCCTCATCGCTTGCCCAGTGGGCTTCGTATACAACTTAGGACCACAGTGGTCAGGGCCCTCTCACATAGAAAACAGCCCATCGACTCGCCTACAGGCCAATGCGATGGCGCTTCTTTCCTGATGTTCTTCTTCACAGGCAATTCCAATTTCTATCATGCTGATGAAAACCAGGCAGCACTTCCAGCAACCACGGATCCATCTTCTGTCTCTATGTCTCTGCCTTCTCTGGACCATGTGTAGAAATGGAATCCCACAATGTGTGGTCACTTGTGTGTGACTTCTATCACTTAATGCGATGGTCTGGAACTTAACCATTGTGATGGTTTGTGTATGCTAGGACCAGGGAGTGGCACTATTAGGAGGTGTGGCCCTACTGAAGTAGGTGTGTCACTGTGGGCGTGGGCTTAAGACCCTCACCCTAGCTGCCTGGAAGTGAGTATTCAGTCAGCTAGCAGCCTTCAGGTGAGGATGTAGAACTCTCAGCTCCTCCTACACCATGCCTGCCTGGCTGCCGCAATGTTCGACCTTGATGATAATGGACTGAACCTCTTGAAGCTGTGAGCCAGCCCCAATTAAATATTGTTTTTTATAAGAGTTTCCTTGGTCATGGTGTCTGTTCCCAGCAGTAAAACCCTAACTAAGACAGCCATGTTGTAACATGTATTAGCATATCTTTCCCTTTCTAACCTTGGTTCCACAGCCTGTATAAGCACAATTGCTCCCTAGGGACAAACATGTGGCCTATGCAGGGACTTAAAGGCTCTGTGCTCAAGTTGGTACTGATGGGAGGCAAGGGAACTCATGAGATGCCTAGCAGGAGGTCCTCATGTCACTGACTGTATCTTTGAAAGGGGTTGTGGGATTTTTACATCCTCGTTTGCTTCCTGGCCATGGGGTGAGTAGGCTTGGGCCGCCAAAGGCTTCTTTCATAGCAAACTGCCTCCTCGCAGGCCCAAAGGACAAAAAGCTCCGAACTGTGAACCTCAATGTTTCTTCTATTCTTGACAGTTTATATTCTTGGGTGTTTTGTTTTAATAAGGGGAAGCTAACTAGCAGGTTGTTTCTATTTTAACCACAAATCAAACTTACACATCTCAGCTGCTAGGAAGTTGCGGGAGGTGCGCAGGTGGAGGGGGGCTGTGGGGGCGGCTTTCGGCTTACTCAGGAAATACAAGTTTTCAAGCACTTGAAGAAACAAAGAACATGACAAGGTCCAAGTTTCCAAAATCATGAGCCATCAAAAGATAGTTTCACCTACAGAAAAAATAATTTTCCCCCAATTTTCCTCTTTTACTGACAGAAGTCTTCAAATAGTTGAGGCTTATTTTAGCTCACATTTATAATTTCATTTAATTCCCCAAATAATCCAGCAACCTAACACAACATTTGCATCTTCTCAGTAGTAAAGGAGTCAAGTTTTGGGCCGTGCCCGACAGGCATATGCCTAGGAGTCTGAGTGCCTGGCTACTACAGAACAGACTCCACAGCTCAGCCAAACCTCCTGAAAAGCCATTTCCTGATCCCAGGCAGCTTGGAGCTGCCTTGTAAGTGCCCGGAGGCCTGTGCCTCTGGTCCCTGCCTGGTAACCATGGTAACCAGGAGTTGCCGCCCACATTTCTTTCAGAGGTGTGACCCCTTGAAGACTGAGAACTAGGCCTAACCTTGTCCCCTTCTCTGGCACACATTAGCCCAGCTCCCTCTCAAATGTATGACAGGCATTCAACAAACTTGGGTTAGAAGACCATGATATAAATAAGTCCTAGAAGTTCTTCTGCAATAAGATTGTGAATCACTTCATACTTTCAAAATGTGATCCACTGTGTCACTTGAATCAGTCCATTTGCTACCGGTACTCCAATATTACAGAGTATTTGTTCAATGAAATGGTTGTATTTTTGGTGTATTTGTGATAAAGCAGAGCCCTTTGAGGCAAACTAACCAACCAGTGGGATTGCATTCTTCAATGGACTTGCGCTATCCAATAATGTCATTTGATAATCATAAGCTAAAGAGGGGTCTGTTTTCCCCTGCTATCAGCTAAGAATGTGTCTGCCTGGTACTCACAGGAACTTAACTAAGATTATCTTTTGTTTGTTTGTTGTTTTGTTTTGTTTTTTGAGACAGGGTTTCTCTGTGTAGCCCTGGCTGTCCTAGAACTCACTCTGTAGACCAGGCTGGCCTCAAACTCAGAAATCCACCTGCCTCTGCCTCCCAAGTGCTGGGATCAAAGGCATGTGCCACCACTGCCCGGCAACTAAGATTATCTTAACAGAATAATGTTTTAAAATTTTTTATGTGAATGTTTGTGTGTATGTATGTATCTATGTGTATATGTATCTACGTATGTATGTATGCATGTGCGCCATATTTATGTGCCTGTAGAGGCTAGAGGACGACATCAGATCCCCTGAAACCTGAGTTACAAACAGGTATGGACTCCCATATGAGTGCTGGGAACCTAAGAGAATCCTCTGTAAGAGCAGCCAGTGTTCTTGAGTGCTGAGCAATCTCTTCGGCTCTCAGAGCCGTTTGAATAGGACACTGTGTTAGCGTCGGGTTATCCAGGCTGCTACGGTGGCCAAAAAGTTCAGAGGCTCAGACTGTGTCTGGGTTGTCTCTCTTCCACTAGCGCAGGGGACATCACAATGACAACTGGCTTCTGAAGTTTTCTACTGATGGAGGCTGAGATTCAAACAGGTGAAGAACAGGACAGAAAATGGAGTGATCACACACACTGACCCAGAGAGGAGAGAAGGGATCGCACGTGCTAAGCCAGCAGTGAATGGGGTTAACTGCACACTGACCCAGAGAGAAAAGAGGGGATCACATGTGCTAAGCCAGCGGAGAAGGAGTTAATTACACCCACTAAGCCAGAGAGGGAATGAGTAATGACACACTAAAGTCCCCAGAGTCATGCCCTCCATCACTCATTCATGTAGCACATATTCATTGAGTCTACCAAGTGCCTGGCAGTGACCTGAGGTCCAAGGACCCAACAGGAAGTGAGGACAACATTCTCCACTCCCTCCTGGACTGTCTTCTGGACAGTCACCAATAGCTCACATCTCCTGAGTAACATCGGTGGAAGTCTAGGCCACGCTTCCTGAACTCTGGACCACTGACATGGTGAGGTGCATTGTGGGACAATTGACAGCATCACTAGGCTCTGCTCACTGGGAGCTGGAAGCATCTCCCTTCCCCTCTTCCTCATGTTGATCATCAAGGCCATCTACTGACATTGCCAGGTTTCCCCTGCGGGTAGGGGTCAGACATCCCTCCACTGATGAGTACTGATGAAGGCATTGATCGTAACTGTGTCAGATGTACCAGTTCTCTGACCTTTGTGCCAATCCCATGAGGTGGTCGCCATTGCCATATTCTAGGAATCTAGAGAGAAACATCCATGGTCACTGAGACATGGAGTCAATTCTCCATAATTGCAAAGAGGTGGCCCAGAAACACCTCCTTACCCTGTCTACCTGATGCCGTACCTGCTGCCAGGCATGCAAGCATCATGACCACCTTTTAGTTGTACAAGATCCAGGGGTAGGGGTGACATGAAGCATGTGACAGAATCCAAATCCATTACACACACGTTCTCAGTGAGCGTCGGGGACATGGTAAGAAATATGTGAGTTACAGCCATTAGTGTCACTACTGCGCGGTCTGAGCGCATTGCCACCCAAAACCAAATTGAGGTTTATTAGCAAGAGAGAAGCTTGGGCTGGATGTCACGACAAAGTGACAAATAACAGCGCATTCGATAATGGCACATAACAGTGCCAAAACTGCCCTGTTACCTAAAGCTGAGGGATCAATTTCATGTAACAGCTCTACCAAGATATGGAAATGCAAGTAAAGTAGAGAGGGAGTTAAGACGGGGCCCTCTCTTCTACCATTTGAACTGGAAATCCATCCATCATGGGAACTTAACTGCTTACTGTGCGTTTAGATGTGACACTATGTTACAGGCTCCAAGGAGCATTAAAAGCCAGTGTTGCACACAGAGGCTGCGCAGTATCTGTTCTTTCTATCTACCGAGTCCAAGATGGAGGAGAACTTCATGAAGCAGATGGCCACAAACACCATCACCTATCACCTGCAGACATAACTGGGAAGTTGTCCAAACCAGTCTCTTACTTTTAAAGCTATGTATGGATTCATTGATCCGTTTACATACGCACATCGGTAGATGCGTATCTAAGCATTTGTTAGTTACGCACTGTTCAAAATGTGGAGGAGATGAGGCTGTCCTTCACACACAAGCAGGAGGACCAGAGTCCAGATCGTTGGCATACATGCAGAATTCCTGACACACCAGCACACATCTTCAATCCAGGCTCTGAGGAATCAGAGGCAGGGACATCCTGAGATGTCACTGGCCAGAATCATCCGATTCTAGGTCCAGTAAGAAACTCAAAAAATAAGGTAGGTAGGTGATGGAGGAACAGAGAAAAGATGGACCTCTTGCTTCTATATGCACATGTGCAAATGAACGCACACACAATGTATGCATGTACCACACACACACACACACACACACACAAATAAGTCATTGCAGCCCAAGCCCCCCCCCTAAAAAATGGGTTCTATGATCAGCAGGTCCAGTACATGATGAAAGACCAAGACCACATTTGTTGCTTATGGTCGAGACCTTGACTCTCCATCGCGGTTGGGACCTTGACTCTCCCTTGCTTCTGCTTTTGCCCCACCGCTGGCTTTATGTTTTGAGGCTCACTCTGTGAGCTCTGAGGCTCTAGGCTCACCACTGGAAGGCTGTGTGTGAGCCTTAAGCCTCTCCGTGCCTCTCACTCTTGTGATGATTCAAAAATTCAGCAAAGTTGCTCCTTAAAGCCCTGTGCTGGAGAGAGTGCCCATGGGGTACATCTTAGTCCTTCCTGTTGCTGCTTTCTCTGCTTAGCCACTCAGACTCGGCTGGGTGCTGGGTGCTGGGCGCTGGGCAGTGAGAGGTGGGTGATGGGCGGTGGGTGGTGAGCAGTGGGTGGTGGGCAATAGGCAGTGTACATGTCTCCATCCATCATGGAGTCTGTAAAATAAAACATCCTGATTATCCAGGAAGATGTCAGGGTCCCTGTGGGAGCTAAAAGGGTTAGAAAGGTTCTCCAAGCTACTTTTCTATTGCTCTGATAAGACGCCATGACTAGAGGCCACTTAAGGGAAAGTTCATTTGGACTTATGCCTCCAGATTCCGTGACAGGCAGAGTGGAGCCAGGACGGCAGGAACAGGAAGCTGAGTGCTCTCATCTAGAATGAGAACACAAAGCAGACAGAGGGACAAATTACAAACTGGGAACCCTGGGAGGATTTCCTCCCACAGGCCAGACCTGTATCTCTCCAAACAGTGCTGCCACCTGGGGAAGTGTTTAAATACAGGAGCGGAGCCCACAGAGGACTTTCTGATTCAAACTACTACAGGGGTGATTAAAGTCTGTTTTGAATCTTATGAGCTGAAAGCAAGAGGAGAACTGACCTCTGCTCCAGGATGCATAAGGAGCTGGGAAATGAGCAGTGGAGACGGAGTAGGAGAGGTGAATGGAAGGGGCCATTGCAGGAGCTGAGCGCTTCTTCAGCTCATGGAAGCATTCCCTGAGAATTGGACCCTATGAAGCAAGGGCACATCCTAGGGCATCTTTGATGTAGGTTAGTGTTTGGGTGGGGAAACAGGGTGGTCATCTTTGCTGTTAATTTGTTCCAAGATCTTCCTAATCCCATCTCTATTTCCTCTGTGCAAAACTATAGGAGAATTCCTGAAATGTGATCTATGGCAAGCTGGTTTTACAGGGAGCAATCTAGGTCTTGGATGGCCTTGTTTGACTCTATGATCCCTGTAAAAAAAAAAAAAAAAAAAACTTTACAAAGCTACCCAGTGCTAAAGATTAAAAGACTGTCTCCTGGCACAGATTTCCATATCATTTTTTAAATGAGTTGAGACCTTGTATCACAGGGATGAATTCCCACTGGGACACAGATGGAGTTGTGATATTCCTTTGGGCAAAGTCAACACACTGTTTCCCTCATGTAGCTGAGTGCTCCATGGACCAGCCAAGTCAACCTCAGGTGGGAACTTGTAACAATGTCAGACCCTCAAGTGTTATACCAGACCTCCTGATTCCAGGTGATTTGAACTCATGCTCAAAGGAGAGAGGCACAGAGCTGGTTCAAAGCGGTCTCCATCTGGGTCACACCCCTGAGCTCTGTGAAAGTAAAAGCCAGGACTAGGGTGAGACAAGGACAAGAAAGGAGAGCCCTGATCCCTGCTCCACTCAAGTGGGTTCTTAACACTTGCACATCCCTGCGCACATTGCTCCTCAAATGACCTGTCCTGCCTGTAATTCTAGTCTAAGTCTAGTCCCAACCCAGCTGAAAAGAATACACTGCTATTTATGTTGCACTGTGTTGTGTCAGGACTGGGCAGGAGTCTAGACATAACATAACAAAGCTCCTTGTGTTTGTAGTGGGAAAATTCATAAGAGCAAAAGGAATGGTCTAGAGTTGAACTTCTAATAAGCAGGTGATCAGAGAAGAGAATCAGCAAGTCGTCAAGTCCCCCCCACTAAAGCAGCTGTGATCCCCAACCTGGCCACAGTCCAGCTTTATCCACTGCAAAGCCTGAGGTCCAGGAAGCCATGCTTTCTAATCCACTTGTCAGCAAATCATTACCCATGGCCATCACTTGTGAATAACCTTGATTGCATAAGCAAACAGTGTACATGAAGAACTTCATTCTCTTCTGCTTGGTGATGGAAAAAAAATATCATTTTTTAAAAAGAGACCAAGGCATAGAATTCTTACATGCAATACTAAAAGTGTGGATTAGAATAGGAGCAAAACTGCCAAATGACATTTGGTCAGACTTAAAAGACAATGCTAGGGAGATGAAGTCAAACCTAATATGGAAAAGAATTTGTAAACCGTCCATCTGATAAAAAGACATAGCAGCAGATCATACAAAGAATGCTTCAAACTTAATGAGAAGAATATCATGGATAGTTGCCAACAATGGAGAAAGGATTTGAACAGATGTCAGATATGCCAGGAGAAGCCATATAGAGGACAATGGGCTCACACATCACCACTGCTGGTCATGAGAAAGATTAGAGGGGAGACACTGCTGTAGGATTTTCATTTTTGGAGTGTGTTCTTGTGCTATATTGTTTGTGTTTGCATGTGTTTGTGTTTGTGTTCGTGTGTGTGTGTATGTTGTGTCTCTGTGTGTCTATGTGGTGAATGTCTGTGTGTATCTGCGTGTGTATGTCTATGTATGTCTGTGTGTGTATGTGTTTGTGTCTATCTGTGTCTTAGGGTGCATAACTGGATACGGGGGCCAGGGATGCATGGAGTATCTTCCTTGATCCTTTCCCACCTTATTTTCTTTGAGATAGCCCTGCTGAGTAAACCTAGTGCCCACCAAATCAGCAAGGCTAAACTGGCTGAAGCGCCTGATCTGCCTCTGACAGTCTTTGCCCAAACTTGGGATTAGAGATAACATATACCCAGCTCTTCCTATAGTTTTTTTCACATGGTTCTAAACTCGGGTCATTACAGGCACAGAGCAGGTGCTTTAGCTGACTGAGCCATCACCTCTGTTCCCACAATCCCGCAGTAACAGAAATGGTCAGGCTGACTCTTCCAGGTTCTGCAAACAATGAGAAACTACTGCATCGCTCATGCTAGGCCGAGGGAGTGTAAAATGGTCCATGCACTCTGGGAAACAAGTGTTCATCTTAGAGATATTAAACCTACATTTTCTAGTCCATACGAGCCTTTCCAGGAGGGATGGAGACACGTGTACAGAAAGAGAGTTGAGAAAGTTCACAGAACTCTGTGTCCAGAAGCCTCAGTCAGGCATAGTTCAGACATTCGGCCACACGTGAGTGGGTAGTTATCCTGTAGAATGTCTACATGACGTAAGAATACTTAGCGATGAAGACAAAGGAAGTATGGATGCCCACAGCAGATTGTGCAGAGTGCTGGAAGCCAAGCAAGGAAGGCTGGTAGGCGAAGAGAGTTATACAAAAGTCTGTAAAATGCAAACTAAGTCACAGTTCTGTAGCTAAACAGCAGTTGCATGAGACTGGGGGGGCCTTGAGCAGAAATGAATGGGAATGAGCGTTCACCACAGAAGCTTCTAGAAGTGACAATTTTACAAGTTATTCTAGGAGTGGAGATGGTTTCATGGGCACCCTCTACAGCAATATACATCAAATCATGCCCTTAATGAACACAATCACTGTGTGTCAACTGTACCTTGGGTTGTTAATGTTTGAAGAACAGTAGCAGAAGCAGCAGGGTTTTTTGGTTGGTTGGTTGGTTTTTGTTTTTTCGAGACAGGGTTTCTCTGTGTAGCCCTGGCTGTCCTGGAACTCACTCTATAGAGCAGGCTGGCCTCGAACTCAGAAATCGGCCTGCCTCTGCCTCCCAAGTGCTGGGATTAAAGGCGTGCACCACCACTGCCTGGCAAACATCATGACATTCCGTGCTCTTCCTTAATCAAGCACAGACACTTCCCACGAGTGGATTCTTCTCCCTGGAATGCTCTCCCCCTCCACGCTGTCAAAAGACATGTTCCTTGTATCCTGTCTGTCTTTGTTCAGACACGGCCTGCTCTGTCAGTAAGCTTGTCTGCGCTCCAGCCCTTCCCCTCCTCTGCTTTATTCTAGTGGTTCAACTCATCGCCTCATGGATGACATTTTCACCCATTTACCTAGTCAGTCAACCACTCCTGCCCACCAGAACGTAAGCTCTGTGAGCACACGGATTGATTGATTCCTGCCTGGATGTCCAGACTCTGGAACAATGGCTGCCACAAGGAGAAGCGAATAGTGAATGTGTAGATCCATTCACTGCTCTGGTGTCCACACCTGTTGGGGACATTTGTGACTGTCCTGTAGATTTGATTGCAATCCAGAACTCTTACCAAAATTGTTTCTGAGCTACCTGTGTCATGCAGCAGAAGTCTCAGAAGGCCCCAATTTTAAATACGACACAATGGAATGTTATAGCACCCCCACGACTTAACACATCACTGTAAGGAAAGTCATTGGATTTGGGGAGAATTCGTTCAGAACGAAATCCTTTGAGGGGGGTCTAGATCCCAGTTTTGCTACCTGTAAAAAACGCAAATGCTCTTACCCAATAAGGATAGCATCTTGGGAAGTTGTAAGGTCCTATCAGATGTCTGCTGCTATGGCACAGACCTGACCCCACATCTTGCCCTGCCCAGCACAGACCTCTGGCAGGTCTCACTCTCTAAGACTGCTTCCACAGCTGTCAAAGGCAGGAGGCAAAATTGTCCCTTTCTCTTTAGAATGTTGTAAGAACAAAGTCAAACGATCCTTGAAAACTGTCAGTCATACAGACAGTACTCAAAAACGCCGTGCGCCACATCGTTCCAGTTTCCCCTTCTGCACTGGTTACGCCTGATGTCCAGAACTTCCACCGACTACAGAGCGCTTCAACTTTAGTTTTGACTCTGCTATTTATGAATCTTGAAAGTGAATGAATTAAAGAAGCTAGCCAGTAAAATTTAATTAGCGAGTGCTTCCAGGTAGAAAGCTTTAAAAAAAAAAAAAAAAAAAAAAACAGGATTGTGTTCCACCCACCCATCTGGGCCTGGAGAGTCAGGAAGTTTAACCAGATTCACATAGCTCCATTTTCAATGCCGCAGTGAGTAGTACAGACTTAACTGCAATTAAATAGTCCCCACTGACCACTGAATATACAGTACATCATGTCAGGCGAGGCAAAACTGTCAGATTAGTGGAAATTCATTTTGGGATTGCTGGGTAATTTCAAGAGCTGACAGCCAAAGAAAAATCTGTGATCCCCCGTGTGTGCCAGCACCTATCACTCTTCACCAGCAGTTGTTTGGGCATGTAGCTGCTCTCCAGACTCCAACACTGGCTTCTAGAACACAGCTGGAAAGAGAATGGCAGGTTGCTATTTTAGATTTTATTTTATTATCTTTTATTTGAGACAGGGTCTTGTTGCATAGCCTCGGCGGCCCTGAAATTCACAACTCTTCTGCTTTGGCCTTCTAAGCACTGTGTAATGCTGAGGCACTAGGATTAGATTCTGGGCCATCCCACCCCCAAACAAGAGCTCTCAGTGAGGACCGACGGCAGCTCACAGGAAGCACAGAGAGATGCTAGCAGACATTTTGGGTTATTCCAATTCAGAGATGCTATTAGCTTTAGTATGGTACCCTCCGAAGATTGAGTATCATCCAGCCCCAAACACCATCAAAACAAGGTTAAGCCATACCCATCTGTGATAGTAATGCTAAATTATGGTCCCTGAACCACAAGCATTTGCCACAACAGCAGCAGCAGATCTTGCATCAAAGATGTAAATTACAGAGCTGGAGACCTGTGAAGACAGCAGCCTGTGTGTTCCTGTCTATGGAGTAGTCCTGCAGGGAATTCTGGTGCAGGTCAGAGGTTGAGAACAACTAGCCCCAGTGCCATCAGAGCATGGGATCTACGGCCTGTGCTTACCCCACCCAGGTATACGAAGAATCTGAAACAAATTTAGCCATGGGGAATCTGACTTGTAGGAACATATCTCTCCCAAAGCTCTAGATAACCAGATAGCCTATTTTCTAAAACCACAAAGGGATGTCACTAGTCTGTCCAGGACTTTCCCTGTAGTGTCCAGAACCAGGTGGTTACTATGTAACACCTTCCTCCTAATTGAACTAGTTCTATCCCAAAGAAAAGCTTCTGAAGACTCAGAAAGCAAAATCAATTCACAAGTCTCAGGAAGTCCCTGAAACTTACCAGCTGCACAGGGACCCCTACCATTATCTAAGGAGTAAGGACTGATGAGGAGAGGAGACTGACCTGCCCAGGTGCCTGAAAATTGTGCAGAGAGCTCCATGGCTGTGATTTCCTTGAGTTGTCACCCGCCCTGCCACCCTGTAGTGACAACTGATGTTGTCACTGTTTCAATGATACAACTGACTTTGCATCACTCCTACCCCTGCAAGTAACTCCAAAATAAACTAATTAGCTCACCAGGTGGGACTTTCGGTGCCATCATTTTTGGTCTGTCATCAATTTTATGTCAGACAGTGATTAGATATTTGTTCATTTGTCCCCAGGAATAGGACAATATGGTAATGACCTTTGGAAATCTTCACAGTCCCCACCACAACTCTCAGGAGGTCAGGGTATATTACAAGCAGCCTGAAAGTGATATATACTCCCCCATATGTGTTAGAGCCTTGGAGCAATACATGGAAACACATCACCTCAACCAGTTTTTGTTAACTAAAGGTTAATAATTCTTATGCAGCAGCAGGACTTCCCACGTGTCATGTGTCCCTGCTAAGCATTTTTCCCTGCCTGGTTTTCATTCCTTTTCACTCCCCAGGATCATAGGTTTTGTTCTCAGCCTTATTTAGAGCCAGAGGAAGCAAAGCTGACGATCACGGCAGGGATGTCGTGTCTGGGCTGCCAAACTCGAGAAAGCTCACCTGTTAGTGAGCACAGAGGATAGAGGGCAGAGTCCTGGACAGTTGCCTCCTTACCTCAGTTTCTCCTCTTTTGGTAAAATGAAAGGTTTGACCTAAAGCAGCTTGCAAATATCTTCCCCTCTAAGCAGGAGGCATCACAAGCTGTGGGTAATATTTTTCTGTTTTCTAAGGATCTGCACCATAAATTTTCGTTGTTGTTCACATGGGTTTCCTTATGTGATATTGATAGAGCATATTGAATTTTTTAGAGTTCTTCTCTATCTGTGATGCCACTTCAACTGACACCCATTCTGTGAGCTCCAGACAGCAACGAACAATAGATTCTTTGATTCTAGATGATAAAAAATAGGCATTGGTAGCCAGAGCCTATTGGACCCTTCACATCTGCTGGACAATCCTTGTCCCTCTGACCATGACAGTGACATTTTGAGTTGGTGATTAATAACCCAAAGATTTTTAAAATTGTGTGTGTGTGTGTGTTTGTGTGTGTGTGTGTGAACACAGGAGTAAATAAGCCCTCAAAGGCCAAAAGAGGGCATCAGATTCCCTGAAGCTACAATTACCAGTAATTGGAAACAACATCACCTGGTTGTTGAGAACGGAACAGGTTCTCTGCCAGAGCAGCACACACTCTTACCGCTGAGCATTCCAGCCCCCATGAGCCTACTATTTAGGTGAGCAACTGAGGTTCAGAGAGGACAGATCAAGGTCTAAGAGGGTCATATTGTAAGTCTCAGACCCAAGCCAAGCTCTTAGCCCAATATCACATGCGGGATGAGAAACTGAGGCACAGCTGGGACTCCCCTCATAGTAGTTACCGAGTTGGAACTTTGACTCCGAAGCAGATGCCCGCCACGTGTCTCCTGCTACTGCTCTTGGCACACAGATGGAATAAGCATCTAGGCATAGAATTAGTGCCTGGTTCATCCTACCCGACCCTCAGGATGGACACGTAGTCTACCTACCATCCACCGGCTTTCCTCCATGGGGGTGGGGCAGGGAGCGGGGGCGGGGCGGAAGGCGGATCTCCATGGTGCCAGCTTCTTTTAACAGATGCTGGGCCTCCTGGGAGATGAAGCTCGTTGGGTCTGTCACTCCTGAGTAATGCGCCATAGCTCCCTAGTGGGGAGACTGGCAGATTATACAATAGTGTGCTGTGGTTTGCAACTGTCTTAGAATAACAAATCTCCTCTTCTGCTCGCGAGCATTATGCTTTAATAAAACCAAAAAGAGTGGCCACAAATCCCAGCTCGAGCTAAAGGGCATGTCTTGTAAATTCATGTTCCTTTCATCCCTTTCTGTGCCCTGCCCCCCAACACACACCTTTCATAACTCACGGTGGTTGGGCAGCTTGTCGCTTTATTTATCTTTTGGCGGGGGTGAGTGGTGGGGGCAGTTTCAGAGCTTGGTGGGATAATTGTTCACTGGAGTGTTGGGGTAAGAAAAGATGCTATTTTGTGTAGTAGCAGATGTTTATCTGTGCTATTGATCTTCATCCACCATCAGTGTTTTGGGGCGTGTTCCTTAAATTTTGCATCATGTGTTTGTTCCACGTGAAATGACCTAAAATATCTTTAGATAGTTCCAAGTGACAGGGGCAAAGGGTAGAAGGCAGCTGAGAACCTCTGGATGCACAGAAATGTCCCAGCCACACTGTGGAGGAGCGGAGGTAGACAGCATACTACTAAATTACTTCCCATTTGCTCTGTATTCAACGTTTCAGTTATTAACACAAAAGGATGGACCTGGTCATTATATTATCATACATATATAACCATCGCACTTTGAGAGAGTGGGCTCGTGTGCCCACCTGTATGCGTGCGCGCATGCGCACCTGTGTGCAAGCATGCGCATGTGCATGACTGACGGTTTCTCACCGAACCGGGAATTGTTTGATTCAGCTAGACTGGGAGGCCAGCAGGCTCCACAGACGCTTCTGTCTCCATCTCCCCAGCTCCAGGGATCTAGGTACTCCTGGCTTTTTCACCAGGGCTCTGAGGCATGGACTCAGGTTCTCATGCTGCACTGCAAGCACTTGAGCAGCTGAGCCTTCCCCCCAGACTCGAGTAATTCTACCTTGCCTCAGCACTTTTCCCTCTCTGTTCTTGGTCCCCATTCCTCCTTCTAAATAGGCCCTTTCTGCTCTCATGTCATATGCGCACACGTATGTACACACATGTGTATGTGTATGTCTGTATACACATGCATATACATATATGTGCTTATAACCACAAATACCTAGCTAAAATCTAGATTCCGCCTAAGAGCCTCTTTTGTTCCCCACTACTTTGGGCGCTCCCCAATCTGCCTTCTGCTTTCTCACGTTCATGTGTGTCGAGATGCTGCATAACATTTTCTCCTCTGTAAAAATCCATCCCAGCCACGGTCAGCATGGCACGGATCTTACCGCATGACCTTAGACAGCGAAGAACACCCATTTCTCCCACGGAGCCCTTAGGAGGGTGTTGTCAACATCCCTGCAAGCTGGCAGGGCGCACGGAGAGTATGCCAGGGTAGAGGCCCTGCTGGCTGCAGCCCCGCCTCCCCCGGGCTCACACCACCTTCACGCATTCCAAACTTAGAGGTGCAAAGTGCAGGTGAGAGCTGTGCAGCCACCCTGAGGGCGGCAGATTGGAAATAGCTCACTCCGGGGATAGCGATGCAGAGAGGATGGATGGGTTTCCTGCCTGACTTCAGAGCGGGCCAATATGGTAGAAGTAAAATTAGACATTCTCCGTTCGTGTGGGCTCAGAATCACAGTTTGCTCCCAGCGCTTCCTTTCAGGGGTTGAACATGTCCCCCCAAAGTACTGTTCGCCTCTGCAGAGTCTTTAAAGTTGGAAACCACCGCCAACATTTGAAATTTGAGATTTTGCTTATATAAGCACAGGTGTCAGGCTTCTTAAGAAGCGCTAGCAACTGCGGTTGTTGGGCCTGCGAGGCCATCCGAGCCCCGGCCAGGTTGGGGCGACCCCTGAAGGTAGATAGGTGCTCTGCAATTCACCATGGACCCACCAAGCCCAAGGTCCCTGTGGACCTGCCTGGACTCTTGCAGGCTTAGAGATGCCCGTGGAATTAAAATATGTTATATTCAGTAACGCCGATGGATCTGAAAATACATCTAATGCATATGTAAGCTACCTCTGTGAGCTACCACTAACGACCAGAATTATCTTGGACAGGCTCAGATTTTCTTCCCTCTTGGCCTCCTGGTAAACGTTACTCTGATTTTTGGTCTCTCATAACCCACCTATTTTGTATGTGGTTCTATTCCTTCTGTGTGTGGCTTGAAATCATACATTGTTTATTTTTCTTAGGTTTGGTTTTATTTAAAATGGCATCATGGGAAGTTTGCTGTTTCACTCACCTCCACACCGCTAAGGCCCTCCCACGCCCTCGCTCAGGGTTCCGGCTTCTTCCGCTTATCCTAATGTCTAGTACTCCGGCATCTCTTGCTTCAGCTGTCTCACAAGGGTCAGGCTGTAAGAATCCTGTCTCAATGAGTCTCCTAAATTATCATTCCAGAGAAGATGATGACTCCAGTTAGGGCTCTCGGCTTCAACACTGGCTACTTGCCAGGACTCTACATTTTTCTCATTACCCACGGTTGTCCTTCCAAACTGTGAATTCCCCCAAAGAGGAGGCCTGTCTGTCTATCGGCACTCAACAGTGGGCTTCACATGTAACAATAAAGAAACAGAATAAAAACAGTACAGTGGTACTTATAATCCCAATATTCAAGACATGGACCATCCTAAGACACAGGTGGTGGTCCTGAGGCAAAGCCACCCTGGTCTATACCTCAAGTTGGAGACCATCTTGGGCTACTCCATGTCTATAAACATAAAACACCAAAGTACACATATACCCAAACCAATGAATATACTTTTCTCAAAGTTTGATATTCGTGGACAAGATGTTAGATCCTGGAAGCACCACCTCACCACTTCTCCTGGTGGAGCTCAGCATGGAGGCTCCTAGTAAATGAACACCAGGCTGTGATGGAGGAATGACATGGAGTTCTGGGCCATGGGAAGCCCTCACCTGCTCACCCTCCTCCGATCACTCCTTTTTCTTAGCTGAAATACGCACATGGTTTGTAAACCACATTAAGTCACACAAAGGAGTTGTTGACACGAACAAACAGCCAGAGAAATGCTGGGTGCTAGTTCTGTGGAGCTGCCGTTGTGGCTGAAGGGCAGGGAAACACGTCGGTCTTCTCTCTTGTTTAAGTCAAAGTAGCCTGCTGTCTGCAACCATAGTCAAGCGCCTGTGCTCCTGAGTGGAGCCTGTGTGTGCGACACCAGGGGAAGCAGAGGGGCTTTGTACCCAAGGAGACATACCTGACCATCGAGAAGTCTTCTGACTCCACTTTCCTTTCTGACACCCACCCCATGACACCTATGATGTGAGTATGCACCCCAAGTCCTGTGTTCAGATTTCTCCCCTATTTTGCATGTTGATGGTGTTTGGAGGTGGGGTTTTGGGGCGGTAACTGTTAAGTGAGGTCACGGGAGTGGGGTCCCAGGCTGGCATGAGTGGCTGTATCAGAGGGACAGAAGCCAGGGTTGGCATCCGTCTCTCCATGTGAGGCCTCTGTCATATTCTGATGCAGCTGAAGGAGGCTCCCCAGAGGCTGCAAATGCTCCAGTGTCCTTAGATGCCGCCTCCAGAGCCATTAGCTAATGAAACGTCTACTTGTTTGTTCACAAACTACTTGGTCTTGGATGTTTTGGATACAGCATTTGAAATGGAGTGATAAACCCCACAGAGATAGTATGTGGAACCTTGGGACCCAGGGTTCCTCTCCAAATTCCTTCTCTTCCTCCAAACTTCAACATCTGGCATGTCAGCACTTTTGAAATGGCATGCTGAGGTTGACCTAACTTTGGTTTTGGAGTATTAGAGGGGCAGAGGGGACTGAAATCATTAAAACAATGAGATTTCTGGGAATATTGGTAACATGTGTAATCCCAGAATTCAGGAGCTTCAAGCAGAAAGATCACCGTGATCTCAAGACAAGTTTGGAATCCATAGTACATGCAAGCCAATCTCCACTTGGTGGCTTACAGCCGTCCATTACTCCAGTTTCAGGGGATATGATGCCCTTTTCTGAACTCTGTGGGTACCAGGCATATATGTGGCACACAAAGATACATATAGACACTCATACACTTAAAGCAATAAAATAAAAATCAATAAGCCTTTAAAATAATTTGTTAAGGAGGAGAATGGGGAGGAGGAGGAGGAGGAGGAGGAGTGAGAAACAGCAGAATTCTGAAGCCCAGATGTCACTCAGAGTCCTGCTCTGCAGCTGCCCTGTTTTAGATCCGTGGAGACGCAATGGAGTCTAACACCTCCTTAATAGTTGTAGCTCAGAACTGTTCATGGCAGACAACCAGGTACCCTTCTTGACCAAGCAGAATGTGAATAAACCATCTATAGCTATGACAGCATGATTTTCCATAGCCCACTGAATCAGACCTCTTATGAACTGTACACCAAAGGAGGTGATGTCTCGCATGGGATCATTATTTGTTCTCCAGGGGACTGTTGAGGAACACCTGCCATGAAAAATCATCTCAGCCGAGTCGGCCTGCTTGCCCTGCCATCGGACAATAATTGGCCAGCAGGAGTCCTTGTCTGGTCAAAGCCACTCCAGGATGGAGATAATGAAAGCAGACCATTCGAAAAGAGAAGGCTGACTCTTCAGTTCTGGCATTATTGCCAGAGCTTGTCAACAACTCAACTAATAGTGACATCAGCCCACAGGAAACAAGACAGAAGAGTAACAGCCAATGGCAGTCCTGTTTGGAGTGCTTCCTACATGTCAGCGAACAAAGGGAGAGTTCTCATGCGTTAGCTCATTAAAGCTGTTTGCATACTGCCTTCATTTCTACCTGGGAAGAACCCAGGCTCACAAGAACCTGTGTCCAGCCTAGTGGGGAGCATGAACTCAGAATTCAAAGCTGCTTCCATCTTTGTTCCTAGCAATGACAACAGCATTTCTCACACTCGACCCATGCTTGTACCACATGTGCATTCCTCCCATGTCTATGTCACAAATATAATGAATAGAGCAAATACATTCCTTCCAATTAGTCTTCTCTCTTTTGCTTACTAACCTTATCTACACAGAAATATTATGTGGAGACCATGAACTTGGACCACCAAGAAGCCTTTGCTTTGAATAGACGACCACCTGAGGTGCATCCTGGCCTAGAGAAGATAGTGCTAGGAAATTCCACACTAACTTTCCCAGTGAAGCATCTAGCCTAAGTCTGCTCTTGGGTTGATAAATAAGAAAGCCATGTTGGAAGCTCCACTTGCCTTTTGTCCCATCCCCAAAAGAAAGACCCAGAGAGATTCTGTGGGGGTCCCAGGCTTGTCCCCACGTTTCTCCCAACTGAATCTCCTTTGTGTGTGTGGTTTGTCGTGAGCTCTGCCTTCATTGCACAGACACCAGGAGAAAATGAAAATAATCTCTATAATGTATGCAGTCCCGGACCTTTCTGAGGCTCTGCATCAAGAATCTAGAACGGCATTGAGCTTTGAGCAAATCCAAAACCCACCACTAAATTCTGATCACTGGCAAAAGCTCTGAAGAAAAAGCAACAAGAGTTACAATTTACTCGTCTGTGTGTGTACACACACTTGTTCATGGGAGTGCAGGCACACACATGTACATGCATCTGTCAAAGACAGATTGATGACCAGGGTTCTCCTCTGCCACTCTCTACATTATTTTTAGGCAGGGTCTCTCACTGACCCTGGAGCTCACTAAGTTGGACTGCCTGGCCAGTGACCTGCTGGGATCCCCCTGTCTCCACCTCCCTGGAGCTAGGAATATACTTGAATTCCCATGCTCAGCCTTTTTATGTGGCTGCTGAGGATTCAAACTCAGGTCCCCAGCCATGCACAGCAGACCCTTCACCCACAACACCATCTTCCCAACTTCTGTCAACCATTGTCAAGATACATTTGTTCATCAATTCACAGATTTCTCCACTTAACACTCATTAAAGGGCTCATGGGTTGAGAATTTAAGAAAAGAACTCAGATAGTCCCCTGACTTAACATTGTTTATGAAATGAACTGACAGTGTGGCCGTGGCTAAGCGAAGTAGCCACAGTGCCACAACAGCCATGGAATCATCTCAAATAAAGCCTTTCTGCTCCTCACATGGAGTGAAGACAGACTGTCAGGGGGATGAGCCAGAGGAGAGTTCACTACGTGGCCTCTATGTTGTGTTTTCAAGATCAGTCTCCTTCAGAGTTCCTGTCCTTGGTTGGCTGGTTGGAGGGATGCTAGCGTCCTGAGTAGATCACTAAGAGAGACGAGCTCTGGCTGGTGCTCGCACTTCTTTCTTTCTCCCAGGAGAGCCTCAGACCTATACTTCATGACAAGAGAAGCAATAATGATCTGCCCATCCGTGTCTGAAATCCAAAGGAGCCCCCTCAAGTCATGTCTCTGTCACCTACCACCTGCACCATCTAGATATCTGACTCCCTGGCTCCTTCATTTATGGATCCTAACACAAGTGTCTGGCTTCTGAGCACATGAGACAATGCACTGAGCACCAAGTGAATGAAGACCTGTCCCTGTAGCATTCACAAACCCGGATGTTCCGGGCATGCAAGAGTGGGTCTGAAAGACCCTGAGCTCCAATGAGGGGAAAAGTGATCCAGCTTCGGGAAAAATCAAGAGGTGGATACCTTGACCCTGGGTCTCCAGAGCATCTTGCTCCTCAAGGAGAACCATGATCACTGCTGAACATACTCCAGCGAGTCTTGAAGTCAACGAACATGCAAGGTTCGCTGGGTTTCTTGCTAATAATTTCATCCCTGGATCGATGGAAGTTCTGACAGTGAATCAGAGTCTCTTTATTAGGGATTCTTTTGGCCTGTTGGGGATATTTGAGGGTGTCGGGAGATGTTGTCTGTTGTCCTGACAGTGTAGTGGCTACTGCCAACCTTCAGAAGGCAGAAGCCACCCAACATTCCCTGATGTCCAGGCCCATCCCCAGCACAGATGCAGGCCATCGGAGCACCATTGTCAGAGCATGATACAAACTAGGAGATTTGCACAGAACCAGAGCCTGGTGGTAATCTTGGGCCCTGGAGTGCTCATGCAGGATACCCACATCCTAAAGACAGCTAATGTGAATGAAGGTAACAAAGGCATCAAGAAGAAAGAAGAATCAGAGGAGGCATAAGGCTCTGTTTGTAACAGGAAAGATCTCTGTTTAGTGCACCCTTGGATCCACAAAGGATGTCAGGAAGGGAAACGGGTGGAACTTGTTTCTCTTCCTCCATAGTCATGAGATTCTACACAAAGCAGAGGGGTTAGATGCCATCAGAGATTATGTGAGTGACACCCCAGTAGATACGTTAATTGTCCTTCCACGATTGGGACAGTTCTGAGGTAATGCCTGAGATAATGCCCTTGCAAGGGGGAAAAGTGGCTTGTGGCTCATAGTCAGAGCTTTTGGTCCATGGTCACTCAGCTTGTGGCCCTTGGGCCTGGAGTGAGGCACCACACGATGGCAGAAAGAATGCGCAGGAGTGAGTTGCTCACCCCTCTGCCTACCATAGGGGGAAGACGGAGAAAGGAGTGCTGGGCTTCCGATTCGTGTGCCACCCAGTGACCTAGCTTCCTCCCACCAGACCCCACCTTTTAGAGATCCCACCCCCTTCCAGCCATGCTACAAGCCACCAACTAAGTCTTTAATTTGTGGGTCTTTGAAAGTCCCAATCATAGAATTATGATTCAGTGGGGTTGCACACTCTCCAGGGACCTCTGAGGGATGACCGTCAATGAAGCAAAGATGACTTATGGATGGATGATTGTTGGACCTTCAAGGTTTAACCAACACAATGAAGTGAGATACATAGGAAAGTAGAGCAGGGGTGTCAGACAGATTGGCAGCCTGCGTTAGACTTGATGTCTCCCACCCACATGAGTGCAGAGGGGTTGGAAGGCAGTGGACAAGGTGTGGGAGGAGCTGGAAAGCACAAGGGATGACTTCGCCATTGAGCTGGAGAAGTTCTGCTTCACTAGCCTTGGTGTCTGCTCCACTAAACAGATACGGAGGGCATCACCTTATGGCTCTCTAAGGGACAGGGT
>NW_022196897.1:155448532-155477382 GCF_008632895.1 Mastomys coucha | reverse complement strand
GGCTTTCTAAGGGGACAGGGTGACTGGGGGGGCAATGAGGAGGGCATCACCTTATGGCTCTTTAAGGGGAAGGGGTGACTAGGGGGCCAACGAGGAGGGCAGGGTGACTGACTAGGGAGATGGATGTCTAAGGGGACCAGGTCTCTAGGAAGATAGGATAAGGTGACAAGGACAGCTGAGAAGATTTCAAGGTTCATGAGAAAGTGACCACAGCAGTATTCACAACAAACCTTGGTGTTCCAGCCTGATCTTGACATAGGCATCCAATGATGAAACCCAGGTAGAAGAAATGTTACCCACATCTTGGCCTGCTACCACTCTAAAAAATAGGTGGAGTTTTCTGAAGGAAGCCCCATTGTTAGACATTCTAACTAGAATGAGTTCCAGTCCTGGCTAGATCTCAGATACACACAACTCTATTTTCTGTCTAATTCATCGGCCAGGATTTCCTGAAAAAGCCTTGTTCTCTGTCTCTCTTTGGGGGTAGAATATCCTTGAGGCAGATGAAATGTAGACAGTTCTTGTTGCCTTCTGGGTAATCACATCTTTAAGCAAAGCTCCTGAGGCTTATTAAAAGACAAATTGCATTTTCCCTGTGTCCTTGGAGAGAAGGTCTAGATGGATGGGTGTTGGACTGGGAGCTTCCGGGAGCAGATGATCTCATGTCAAAGCAAAAGAACACACTCCTGATGTTTGACGGTATACACCGGGTTCCTTAGGCCATTCACGATTCTTTCACTGGAACAGATAACGGCTATCCGTGCCACAATGGGAAGGAAATTTTCCACTCTAATAATCGCAATCCTGTCTCATCTCTATGATGCGCACAGAAAATGAGTGCTTTCCTGAAATCGGCAACCTTTGAGCTGCTTCTCCTGAAAATACAAACTTCAACAGTGGCTTCCAGGCAAGCTTGCTGGACCCTGTTCTTTGTATGTGATGCAACTTGCTAGGATAGAGGGTTGCCATGGTTTAGGAGATAAAGATGTAATTGGAATTTCTGTAAGAGAGAAGTGTCAAGAGACTGAAAATTTAAAGTAATGGTTGTCCTTAGAGTCTCAGCAAGAAGGATACACACATGCACACACATACACACACACACTTACACACACATACACACACACATATACACACACACATACACACATGCACACACATGCACACACACACATGCATGCATGCACACACACACACACACACAGTGTGTGTGAAAAGGATAAGTACCCAGACTGGGATCTTTAGGGACATCGACAAGACATGGTTGCACACCTGGAGTAGGAACATGGAGTCAACCAATAACCCAGGCCTGAGTAACAAAATAACAAATTCCATCACAGCCTGGACAGGTGACTGAAAATAGGAGTGACACAGCCATGTCTTGGGCAGACACCTGGGAAGGGGTAAGGGAGTGAATGTCCCAAAGTCTCATAGTCACCTCTGGTCTTTGATGTTCTCAATAGCTACAGTCAGTAGGAAGCTGGAGAACAAAGAACCCAGAGCTAGGTGTCTAGGACACTAAGTGTAGTGGCTACAGGGAGGACATGGACGGCATCCAACACATGGTCCGAAAGAATTGAATCTTTTATCTCAGGTATTGCATTTTGCACAAGGACAATGCATTCACATGAAGGCAGTGATGGAGAAAGGGGGGTGGGAGAAGCAGGAAAGGCGGCTACAGGAAGGGAAGTTAGCTGAGGCAAGTTCCTATAGGAACGCCAAAGTAGAGACTGTCCCTCAGCAGAGGGGAGTCAAGTCGGACCACCTGAAGAAAGGATGTCCAAGGCGAACCCTGAAAGGCTGGGAGGGATGAGCCAGGGGAGAGGGGAGACTGGGTGTTCACAAAGGCTGTAAAGGGAGCGCGAAGGCACAGCTTGTTCTCGGAGGTCAAGAGTGAGTCTGGAGAAAGATGAGAAGCAAGAGAGGAAAAGGAAATAGAGGGAGCCAGAGAGAACTTTGACTGTGACAACAAAGAGCTCAGATTTCATCCTAGAGACAAGGAGGAGACACAGTGAAGAGTGACAAGCAGAAATTGCTACTTTCATGTTTTTCTCCAACTCTACTCCCAGCAAGTACATCCGATGCTGTCAACCTCGCAGCAAACACAGACCCGTTTGTCCCTGTACTTGACAAGGAGAAAGTGAGGGGCGAGATTGATTTGTCTCTTAATCCATGGCAAAGATTCGCATGTATGTGGTGTGCGTGTGTGTGCGTGCGTGTGTGTGTGTGTGTGTGTGTGTGTGTGTGTGTGTGTGTGTGTGTGTGTGTGTTGCATATGGGTCATGGCACCTTTGGATAGATGAATGTCTCCATGAGAAAGGAAATTACTTGATGTAGCTCTCTCCTGACCACCAAACACCTGAACAGAGATACCCAACATCTCAAAAGTCAACCTGACACACCTCTGGCATTTAAGAAATCGAAGTCTGGAGATTCTAACATCATGAGCCAAGGCTAGATTAATGACCTTTCAGACTACAGGCTCACAGATTCAGAAGTAGGTCAGCCTCTCTGGGACACTGAAAGGCGGCAGCTTTCCATTGGTGGAAGCTACCTAAGGAAAGTGACCCCTGTTACCTTGATCGTTAATTGATCCATTCCCCCCATTTCAGACACTGGGAGAATGAATGCAGACTTTCTGTGAAATACTACCTCTGGGTTTTAAAAAGGTCACATGCAAATAGAAGCAGGTGGACTGCCTCTTGGGTTCCCCATTTGCAAGCCACCAGCCTGAGAACAGGGCTTTGTTTGCTTTCTCTGTACATTTCACTTGCATGATTGCTTTGACATTGGGTAGACAATAAACAACCAGGTGGTATAGTGGTCTGACCAATGAGATAGCAGAGCCAAGGGTTGTTTGAATCTGTATTTTGGCCAAAACTTTGTTCTGAGTCCAGAAATAAAAATGTGTCTTAGAGCACCCTGGCACTGAAATGTGTGGGAGAGACTCCTAAATCCCATGCCCACCATGAGTGTGATCTGCTCTCTCAGACTGTACCACTTTCAGAGTGTGGCAGAGTTCTGCTGATACATCTTTTTTTTAACCTTCTTTTCCTAGACTCCTACTGTTGCTGTATTTAAACATCAGGGCTTACCCGATATCATTTCCTAAGGATCAGTAGATCTCCCCGAATTAAATCCATACCTTACCCTCATTGTGCTAAATGTTTGTCAGGATTCAGATTTATGTTTTCTGCAAGGGGAGATATTTGGGAGAAACCACGGCTTTGCCACGGCTTTGTCTGGAATAGTGACCCCTTTTTGGGACAGCGGCCCCTCCTATCTGGTTCTGCTGAGAGGCAGAGGGGCCCTCTTTATCCCTCCTGACACATGAGGAAGGTACACAGTGGGCCGATGCTTCCAGGAGATCCCTAGGTCAGACATGGCTCTAGGCATGGCTCTGTGTCTAGCACCAAGGCCAGTCAAAGAAACCAAGACTTAACATTTGTAAGTACAGGCTAAGTCATCAAGTCCTTGGACTCACTTATGCTTCTGTGATGACGGGAGCTAAGAACCCCTTCCATGAGTGAAGTATGGCCACAGGGGGCTAGACCTGCCATTGTAACCAGGGGCTATGACATGGGATAGGATCAGAAAGGTGGAGATGTTGCCCCATGTGCATGGAAAGCCTGATAAGTTCCCTGATCACATGACAGAGAATGCCTTTATGGAGCAACTGATCTACCAAAGTTCCGCAGTCTTGTTTTGAAGATGTGTTGCATTGTAGAGGCTCCTGGAGATTAGGCGGCCAATTTTGATAGAGCTTAGTGTTTGCTGGCATCCCAGGGCCCGTGGGGGAAATGCTTCAGTGGGTGGTGGAAAAGCTCGCACATCTGAGGCATGATGAGAAATCTCCACCAGCAGGTTTTGTAACCAACAAACATAGAGTCAAGAATGCCAAAGATGGCCTCCGACGGAGCTGGGGCTGCTCTGTGAGAGCACTTTTGGTAAAGAAACTCTCTTGGGTTGCTTGGGGAAGAGAAGGTTGAAACTCTGATTCTAAGTTGATGGGCATCCAAAGCTTAGGAATGAGGAATGCTAAATACGGAAAAGTCCCACACGCTCTCGGGTCTTTTCCCTGAGCACAGCAGCTTGAGGAAGAAAGGGTGTGCTTCCACTCACAGTTTGAGGGTCCAGTCCATCATGCTGGGGAAACCAAGGCGGCAGGAGCTTGTGGCAGCAGCTGCTCATGTCACATGCACAGTCATGAAGCTGAGAGAGATGGGCACCGGGGTTCAGCTCACAGCCTCTCTTTCACTCAGTCCGGGACCCAACCTCAAGAGAAAGTGCCACTCACATTCAAAGTGGGTCTTCTCACCTCAAATAACTCGTTCTAAACTTGGTCTCTCAGATGCCTCTCGGGGCTGGTGAGTTTATATTCACTATTAACTATCACATATGCATAGGAGGAAACGTCATAGAGAAGACCTCTAAACACCAGCCTCTCATCAGCTTCGTTTTTGCTACTGTATAGCTATGAGACTGCTTAACAGCCTAAAGTCTCTCTATAGTGTTTTATACTCTGTAAAATAAATCTAACAGCTACAACTGTAAGATTTCATTATCTTTTTGTCTTATTTATATTACATAATATGTGCGAAAGCACATGGCAGTGCTGGACACACAAGACTTCAAATTTTAATTAATTAATTTAGTTTTAATTAATTAATTTAGTTAACCGGTATTTATAGTTATAATTGGGGAGTGAAGAGTTGCAGGTGTATGAGTAACTGCAGGACAGGATTAAGGGCTGTGGACCTTCACGGTGTTAAACACTGTCAGAAAGTAGCAACTCTTATGCTGTTAGCTCCCAGGGTTTATTTATCCTCTTAAAAATTAAGGAGCTGGGGCTGGAGAGATGGCTCAGGACTTAACATTTGTTGCTCTTTCAGAGGACCTGAATTCAGTCCCTAGCACCGACATAAGACAGCTCACAACCTCCTCTAACTCCAGCCCCAGGAGACCCAACACCTCTGGCTTCACTCACCGCTTTCATTGCCCTGCAGCCCCCAAAACATGGGCATACACATCATTAAAAAATAAAAATAAACCTTTAAAGTCCCAAATACCATGCAAAATGGGAAGCAAAAACATTTTAAAACTTGATGAGCTTTGCAGAGTTTTTGATTTACCTGCCTCATATTGATCAGTATTGCTCAGGGTAGAAACAGAAACTGGGAATTTTTTTTAAATGGACATTTTAAAATCATGTTAAATAATAAGTCCATAATAGACAATATCAAGTCTGTTTCACAGTGACATATCTAGCATATTTATGCATAAATATAACCATAGTTTCCAAACAACAACAGCAGAAGTAAGTAAGAAATATAGTTTAAATTACTGTGTAGCAAAGAGCTGACTTCTTGGATCTTGTCCGTTCAGACTGTTCACATGTTGCTCCAACTGAGCAGTGAAGAAAATCGAGTCTTGCACGTATATATAATTTAGAAAGAAGAGAAGGCTTCAAGAAGTGCTGCAGATGAGTCTACCTCTGAAACAACCTTTTCTTTTTTGATATCATGCTCAGACCAACATGTTTTGAAAAGTTTGGGCACAGCATCAAATCGGAAGTCATTATAAAATTGTTTCTCTTGTAACAAAATCATTTTACTCCTTAGATCATCTTGCCAAGTCATAAGGATGTGCCAGTCTAGCTTTACACTAAGACAACAAAGCGCCTGAGGCAGCTAACTCACAAGGGGAAAAGGTCTATGTGACGCACAGTTTGGAGGTTCAAATCCAGGATTGGGGAGCTCGTTGGTTTATGTATTTATATAACTATAATGAAAATCAAAAAGATGAATTCCAGTTTTTCAAAGCTGCTACTTTTGCAAGAAAATAAGAACAACCATCAGCTGTAGTTCTTCTGACTCATTTTATTTGAGAGAGAGAGAGAGAGAGAGAGACTAATATATAGGTAATTGGGTTTGAATAGCTATAACTTTTCAGTCATTCTTCTAAATAAAAACGATGTCTCAAGTAATCTCAGCTCCCAAATCAATGTCCCGATTACTTTCCCTGGAGACAAGCACTGCGATGATTAGTTTTAATATGAAATTAATCCTGAGTGCCTTGACCGACATGGGACCCCGAAGAGGGCAGTGCCTTGAGGGAGCTCCCCAGATTAAAAGGACATTTTGGAGGGAAGCTCCCTTGCTTTTCGTGGGCTTGGCCCTGCCTCTTGTTGCTAAGTTGATTCATGCGTGGCCGCTGCTGACGATGCCTTCGCTCACATCAGAAGTAGTATTTCCAGACCTCCATTGTGGACTAAAGACTGTAGCTCCCCAGAAATCTTCAGGTTTTCAGCACCAACCCAGGACAACTGAGGCACTCAGCTCCATGGGCTAAGCAATGTCCATGTTGGCCTTTCCGGTTTGAGGCAGTCACTGTGGGACTACTCAGAGACAGGTGTATTCCCAGGACTCACTGGCCAGCTAGTCTGGGCAATAGATAATAGTTAAGGCCCAGGTTCAGTGACAGGCCTTGTCTCAAAAAAAAATGGTGGAAAGTGATTGGGGAAGACACCAGATGTTGACCCCCGGCCTCCACTTGCACACTCAGCAAGCTCTCATTTTCTCAGCCAACTGTTTCCTATCACAGTGAAAGCAGCGGTTAAGAGCACTGACTGCTCTTCCAGAGGTCCTGAGTTCAAATCCCAGCAACCACATGGTGGCTCACAACCATCTGTAATGAGATTGGATGCCCTCTTCTGGTGTGTCTGAAAACAGATACAGTGTGCTTGCATATAATAAATAAATAAATCTTAAAAAAAAAAGAAAGAAAATTCTTCTATTTTCAGCCTATAAATTCTGTTCCTAATACAAGCACCATGATTCTGTATAACCCAGGAAAACATGTATACATGACCATGCATATTTTTTCCTATTCACATGTAATTAAGGCTCTCTATGTGACGCTGGCATCTTCTGTCCCTCCCTGTACGTAAGTGACAAGTGACTTCTGCTATAGTTGCTGGTTCCACCTGGCTTCGAACCAAGGCACCAACATTTCTACAGGACATTGTTCTTGACTAGTAAGTGCGAAAGTCAACTCATTAGAAAAGCAAAATACCTCTTCATGTTTGAAACAGAAATATTCTTGATTTGATACAGCATGAGCCCCTGAGCCTTTTCAGAACCTGAACCCATTCTCTGAGAGATGCGGTGGCAAACTGTCCGAACATTCTGGTGGCCACAGCAGAAAGTCTGTGGCATAGTGTCAGTGCTGCCCCCACTTTCTAAGTTGTAAGAAGAGGCAGGGCCAGCCTGCTTTAATTAATAGAGCCACTAATTGAAAGGAAAAAGGCCCAGAATTGTCTGCAGCGCAGGTTCATATTCATGATAATGTTATAAAATATATTTTACTGCTATGTATTTATCATCATTTTGAGGCAGACTGCAGTTATGAGAAAAAAAATAGAAAGGAGAAAAAAATGAAACAGACCTGGGAATAAGCAGAAAGACAAAAAGAAGAAGTTATTTCTGGTGGAAGATTATATGTTATCCATAAGCTTAAGCGACTTCCCCAGACACAGCCACACAGCACACTTAAAATGGCCTTGATGGAAAATACAATTTAGATTTTTCAAAATCGGGTAATATGATCATGACAAGCGTAAACCAAAGCCTTAGATGATAAACCTGGGTCAACATCCAGGTTCAAGGCGAAAGTGCTTAGGACAAAGCTAGTGTCTCGGCCGACAGTACATTCCTTTCTCTTTAGAGGCAATTTATCGGGACTTATCCAAGCCTGTAAGAGCAATCCCTTAAGACCATCCAATTTCCTTTCTTTCTAATTCCATACTTAGCAGAGCAACCTTCTGATAATTAATTTGGTTTCTTAGGTAAAGTCAATACTGGGAAAGAAACTGGCTTAGTTATTGTGGCAGCCATGTTGCCTGCTGTGAGTAAAGAGATCAGTTTGGGGATTTAACAATCTGCCACCCTAGGAGAACTCAGTATAAACGCCACACTTCCCAGGGTGCGGCCAATTCACTTGAAGTCATTCGGGGACAAAGCAAGCTGGGCTCTGCTTCTTTCTTCTCTCTTTGGCATGTGCACTGCACAGTGTGCCCGTGCTGCAACACATGTGAAGGACACTTGGGGGGAGTCCTCTGCTGCCCTCCACCCTTTTCCCATGAGAAATGTCTCCTCCTGGGCTGAGGCATTTGGGGCAAGCCACAGAGATGTGCATGGCTCTGCCTCCTGCTTCTGGGCTTCCGGTGCAGTAAACAGTCCCGGGCTTTTTACATGGGTGCTGGAGATGTGAACCCGGCTCCTCACGTTTGTGTGGAAAATAGCCATCACCCATCTCTTCACTCCTAGCAAGGGTCGTTTAAGGCTTTGTTTACACATGCATCAAAATGTGGCATGGTACGTTACCAAGTTACAATTTTTTTTACTCGTTTTAATGTCCATTAGTGTCTGTTAATTATACACAATATGGGTCTCCTTGTAATCCATTTTTGTACATATATTTTGTTCTTATTGACAGCCATTATGCCCTCTGGTCCTACTCTCTGAACAGCTCATTTCTTTTCTCTTTTGAACCCATCCTCCTTTCGTTTTCATGGTTTTGTTTTGTTTAATGTTTTGGTTTTTGACCCAGTGAGTCTCATTAAAGTCGCTTATAGGAACACGGACAAAGGCTTGTTTACAAACACAGGAACGCCTTAGCAGTGGCTACCCCATTAGAAACGTTGTCTCTCCCTCGTCCAATGAAAACTCTCTAGAAGGGGTGGGGCTTCATGAGCCCCTCCCCACTCCGTGACGTGACCATAAGAGGGTCAATCTTACTCAAAGGGGTGGGGCTTCATGAGCCCCTCCCCACTCTGTGACGTGAGTGACCGTAAGAGGGTCAATCTTACTCAAATCATGAGCAATTTTATGTGACAGTTTATAAAGATGAGTCTCTTAAACATGGTCCCGCTCACATTACATTAAATAGATTCAAAGATACTCAATCCTAGGGTTAATGTGTTGGAGACACTGAACGGGGCTCTCTGGAACTGAGTGGTGGGTAGCCCTGCTTCCTACACATGGTAAACAGAATGCATTCTTTTTAAAAATAAGTAGAGTTGGCGAGTCTGGCTATGTCATTCTGAGTCTCTCATTTCATTGGCTTTAAGTCAAACATTCAAAGCAATGACAGATTCTGTAAAAGACTTGCCATGCACCAGCCTGAGGTCTAGCCGAACTGTCTCGAACAATTAGGGGTGGAGGGGGTAAGGGTGTGGGGGCAATTGAGGAAGACACCTGATGTCTACCTCTGACAGTCACATGCATGTCCATACCTCATACACAAAAGTATACAAACAAAACCTGGGACTCAAATATTCTTCTTTCAAACTGTATAAACTGGGGCCCTCTGCAGAGAATGCTCGATGTGTACAGTCGTCCTCAGCATACGGAAGACCAGGAGGTCCGTCCTTCCTCAGCTCTGACCCTGTAGGCATGCTATACCTTGTTTCTCAATGGATTCGGTTACATTCGGTTACAATGGATTCCTGGTTACAATCTCTGCCTTTCCTCTCACGAGCTCCTTAGCTTAAATCCCCGTACACCTAGCACTCACCAGCATCCCAGCTGAGAATCCACACAGTGCACTAGAGAGTAGTGTCTTTTCCCCCATCCAAACAGTGTGGGCTGTGTGTGCTCACAGCTTGGTATCTCAGAGGAGGACCTACTGCTTAAGGCCAGGACAGGAAAAGATACTAAAGACTTCCATGGAGTTCCACCCCTCTCACACACAGGCAATCACACAGCATTGACAAGCGGGAATTGATGGGTCAAGTCTTCCTACGGTGGAACCGTCTTATTTGTACTTATTTCAAGCACCTACCACGGGATTTAGGGGATGGGTGGAGGGTCTGTAGTTATTGCTCACAGGGAAGGCAGGCACCATGTGTGCCAGAGGGTTGTGTCCCACCCCTGAGCAGCTCTCTGCCAGGGACTTCGTCTTAAAAGAAGATTTATTTTGGATCACATTTCCGGAAAGACAAAGGAAGTCCATCACACCAGGGAAGGGAGAAAAGCCTCCCCCGTGACGTACTTCCTGCATCAAGGCTCCACCTCTTTAAAGGCTCAGTACCCTCCCCAAACAGCGCCACTAGCTGGGGACCAAGTGTCCCAAAGTATGAGCCTTTGGGGAACATTTCACACTCGAACCATGACAGCACCCGTGGTGTGGTTTTTCACTGCAGAGCTTCCGTGATGTCATGATTCATGGATTCCGTGGATTTGCCAGGGTGGTTGATACCTCTCGGGCTTCCTGCCCTCCCCTTCGTGCTCGTTCCAGTTCATCCGTTTCCCCTGGAGAAAGTTCTCCATAAATCCCTTGCTTATAACCCATCCTCTCAAGGTCCGCTTTGGAGAATTTGACCTAACAGCCTGGCAATAGCCTCCATTCTCAGATTGGGTTAGGTCCTGTAAGAAAAGTGACTGTGGCTGCCACTGTCTCTTGCAAGGACAAAAGGGAGAATGTATTACCTGCATCTGTGCTCTGTTTGCACAGTCATCACCATGCACATCTGAAGAGGAAAAAAAAAAAAAGACTGGATGGAGCAGGTAAGGAAAATGACCACACGGTGCTTGGGAGCACAAAGGTTGGGAAGTAATGCCAGAATATTGAGAAATGGGTTCAAGCTCAGTGCTCCTACATATCCGTTACCTGACCCAGGATGAGCCTCCCTCTGATGAATGCGAGTCACTTTGCCCTCTCAGATCCAGCCCGTGCTGAGCTTTTGATTCTGGCAACGAAAATTATACATGTGCACGGCCCTTGTTTCCAGCCTGCTTGCTTGAATTAAGGCTTTGCAGCATTTTAGTTTCTGGGATCTCTGGGGAGGAGTGAGCATGCCAGCGTAATTAACTCATCTGATGAGAGAGGTCTTGTTTCTTTCTCCTCCGACAAGATGCAGGTGGTGGGGGAGGCCCCTATTTTGGCAACATGAAATGTATTTAGAATAAATCACATTAAATAAATAGACAGAATGCATCCAAGGTTCATTTTTGTTGTTGTTGTTGTTGTCATTGTGGTTGTTGTTGTCTTAAATTAAATTTGGAAGTGAACATCTGCAGACCCAAAGCCACCAAGCTGCCACCAGCTTCCAACCTACACCTCTGAGAAAGGGTTAATTGCATTCTGGAATTTAACTAGTGAAGAAGACCAAGAGAAACTCTCAAGAATAGCTTCCAGTTTATAAATGACTCACTGGGTTTTCTAAATGCCCTCTCGGTGCACCAGAAAAAGCCAGCTAGTCAATTTGCATAATTTCCCAAAGCAACCATACCCAATTTATTTTTCAAACTCTACAATGGCGTATGAGTATTACAATGGCGTATGGGTGGTACAATGGTATGAGCAGAATACCACATGCTGGTCATCCAGGAAACAAACAAATGTGGCAGTGGCTTGGCCACTTGCGTTCACAAGCTGAAGCAGTGTGGTAGACCAAAAGGCAATTCCCGGGGCTGGAGAGATGACTCAGTAGTTAGGAGCATTTGCGGCTCTTCAGAGGACCTGCGCTCAGCTCCTGGCACCTTTACTGGGAAGCTCACAACTATTGTAAGTCCAGCTCTGCAGGATTCAGCCCCCTCTTCTGGCCTCTGCAGGGAGAAAGGTATTCATATGCACAGGTGCGCACACACAGACAGACACATACATAAATTTAAGAAAAAACAATAAAACTGTACACTCAGGGAAAGATAGGAATGTGGTAAACGTGGATATTCAGTTAACAAATTTTTAAGATTGAAATACATTTGTGAGGCAATGAATGGTTTAAAAATTATAAGCATTCATAGTTCACAATAATTATTGTGGGTAAAAAAGAGTCTTATAGGTGAGCATACAACCAAGAGAAGTGTGGTTTAGATGGTAGAGATTTAGGTCAAGACAAACACTGATAAGAGAAAAAAAGTTTGAGTAGACTGAGGGAGGAGGTGAACAGAAGTCTCTGAAAGACAGAAGAAACAGAGTCCAGAGCCTGATGAAGGGATTTGACTCAAAGATGAGAAAGAAGATCCCAGATCCTTCAGACATTTCTATACATCACTGACACACACATGGTCATTGGCAGTCAGTCCTCAAAGCTTGCTGAAACACCGGGTGGGAACATTTTTCACAGACATGTATTTCTCTTTACCCTTTATCCCAGAACTCAAGAGGCAGATCTCTGTGGGTTCTGGGCCAGCTTGGTCTACATAGCAAGGTCCAGGGCAGCCTCATCACATAGTGAGTTCCAGGGCATCCAGAGTGACACAGTGAGACCCTGTCTCCAAAGGAAACAAGTGAATGACAGTTTTTAAATGTTCTAAGTACCATCCTTCAACTTCGTGTTAGGTGAAGCTTGGAACCAGTCATCCTTCCAGTTGCTACAGCTGCTGACAACAGCATCCTGTGTATGAACAACCACTCTGATGGAAGAAGAGCTGCTGCCATTTTACTTTAATAAATCTTAGTTCTGCTTGATTTATTTTTGTTTTTACAAGTATAGTCCCTGATTAGCCCACATGACCTTCCAACCTCCACAGATAACTCGCCTCTTGCCCAAAGACGACTGACTCTCTGTCCCTGGAGTCTCTACAACAAAAGTCAGGGATGAGTCAAAGAGACGCAAGTTCAGAAGTAAGTTGGTCAACGGTGGAAGTCTCCTGCAGGAATATAGTACCTTGGAAGAAATCAGTGTTCTGGGCCGAGAGAAGGGAGACTAGATGGCTCGGCAGTAGAGGGGATGGCTGCCAAGCTTGACAATCTGAGTTTAATATTTGGGACACACTTAGTAGAAGGAGAGTGACAACTCCAACAAGTTGATTTCTGACTTCCATATAAATTCATGTGGATAAGAGTACATATACACATATGCCCCAGTAGATGAGTAAGTAGGTGGATAGATAGATAGATAGATGGATGGATGGATGGATGGATGGATGGATGGATGGATGGATGGATGAATGGATGGATGGATGGATGGATGGGTGGGTGGGTGGGTGGGTGGGTGGATGGATGGATGGATGGATGGATAGATAGATAGATAGATGGATAGATTTAAATGATAGTGATCAGGAATGTAGATTCTAGAGCCAGTTTCTCTGGCCTTGCATCTACATTGTTCCTGTTGTAAGCTCTGTGGCCCTCAGGGAGATATCAATCTTCTCCATACCTCAGTGTTCTCATCTGAAAGCTGGGAGTGATGACAAGAAGTACCTGGAAGCTTGCAAGGTCATCTAAGGATTTAGAATCATCGACAAGTACAAAGTACTTAGTTACAATAGTGGCCCCAAGTGCGCACTGCCTCAGCATGCCAGGCATCCTCCCTCAGTGCCAGGTTTCCCTAAGGGTCCCCTTAGAATGACATTGCTTGATGGTTAAAGTGCTTCCCCAGATATGCAAGGCTTTGGGTTCAGGCCCTAATACTGCAGCTTGGTGGCACACACCTGTGGCTGCTGCACTAAGGAGCGGGGCAGGAGAACCATTAAAGGTCATTCTGGACTATATAGAGTGTAAGGCTAGGCTGGGATACACGAGGCTGAAAGGGAGTGCGGACAAGGAGGGAGGGAAAGGGGGAAGGAGAGAGAGAGAGAATATGATTTGTCTAGGAATACAGCAGTGTTAAAATTGGGGCGACCTCCAGTTACTATTAATAATCAAATAATCCCCCACTTAATCCTCACAGTAGCTCCATGAGGTCTCCGCCTTTATGCTACTTTATAAACGAAAGGTTCCTGTGACTTAGCATTGACCCAGCATGGCTTCCTTCAGTGTTTCTCCATTTTGCCAATGTGCACTCTCTAGTTGCTTGCAGCTCTGAGAGCCTCCTGTGATTCCTTCATATGTGGCTGCTAGTGGGGTCTCCTTGCTGTTCCCCGGAATGTCCTGCTCCCTTGGCATCTTCTGAGACCCCCTTGCTCACATTCTCGATCATACTCTGCTAAGGAAACTGCCCGGATCAGTAGCAATGCTACTGGTTGCATTCGTACTGATGCTTGCATACTGATGCTTCGGGGTTATCTCTTCAGTCATGTTTAGTCCTCAGCATCGAAGAACTTACAACTCGGGTTACATCTGACTGACGTTTGGCATCTTGTGTGAGATTTGGAATGAGGAACTGTCACTTTGTGCACTTAGTGCTGCATCACTGATCCTTGTAAGCATCACCATGTGCAACAACCCAGGCTCTACCATCAGCAAAGCTAATCAGCATCTGCTGAGTCCTACTGTGGGTCTTCCTGTCCCCAGACACTTGTCCTGATTCTCCAGGGCACTCGGGTAGCCTCTAAAACACATAGCAGCAATAAAACAGGACATTCCTCGGGATGAATACTGACAAAGTCCTCTGTCTGTCCTTGTCATTCGGATCACAGCGCACGGTCTGCATGGCCATCTTGCCTCGCAGATGTTCTTGATGGATCTTGATGGTGCTGTCCCTACCATGTTCTTGTTTTGCGACCCTGGCTCCCTTCCCTGCCCCCCCCTCCCATGCCCCTTGCCTTCTGCTGGTCTTGCCTTTTGCCTTTAGGGAAGTGATTTGGTCATGAGATCAGTGTACCCATAAATGGAATTAGCATCCTTATGAAATGGACACCCTACAGCCCATTTGCCCCTTCCACTGTGTGAGGCAAAGAGAGTAAGCTGCCAGTGTGCAAATGGCTGGCCTGGAAGGAATGAAGAAATGAAGAGTTTCTAAGGAAGTCCCTCTCTGTCTCTCCCTCTCCCTCCCTCCCTCTCTCCCTCTCTCTCTCTCTCTCTCTTTCTCTCTCTCTCTCTCCCTCTCTTTCTCTCTCTCTCTCTCCTCATTCTGGCTCTCATGCTATTGAAACAAGGGACTCCAAGAAGTTAAAATTTCCTGCAGCTGAAGAAGAAAAATCTAAAGCTGTAGGGGCAGCCAAAGGAGGGACTTATCTTTTGGAGAAAGAATTACAACTTTTCAGGTTATTGCAGGAATATGTTGGAGCTCAGACAGTGATTGGGTGGCATCCTCATGTCAGGACTCCAAAGATGGATCTTTGTGTTGGATCCTTTTCATTGGATCCTTTTGTCTATTTCCCAGTGTAGCCACATTGAATAAATCTCCTTTTGTCTGCTTTTTACTATTAATTTGGCTTGTTTAATTGACTTACACAGGATAGGTGACCAAACTTAGCTTGCTATATAGACTGCAACCCCAAGCCTGGTAACAAATACATAAAATCTTAACATAAAATCCAAACATAAAATCCACCAGTACTTTAATCTTTGGCTTAAAAGCTTCCAGGACTATGAGAAATAAGTTTCTGTGCTTGATAAGTTGCTTAGTCGATGCTATTCTGTTTTAACATCCTGATAAAAGACATTGGCCAACTAATGCCCCTTGCTGTTTATGGTGACACATCTGGACTGTGTTACATTCTTGCTGAGAGCAAGTACAAGCAGCATGATAAATGCAGGGGGCAAAAATGTCCTTGGAGGCAGGAGTTACAAAATAGGCAACTAGGACCTAATGGAGTTCAAAGACCTATTTTATTGCTCTGAAAGAGAAAAAGAAGTAAAATCAAAATGTGCCAAATAATGTAGGTGTTTGGCTTCTCTTAAGGGAATTGGGCAATTTAAAGACCAATAGTTCACAATAGTTCAGAGACCAGCCTAGGGAATGGTGCCACCAATAGTGGGCTGGATCTTTCCATATCAATCAATATCCAGACAGAAAGGGAAGTAGATGATCTAACTCTAGCTTGTCAGTAGACTGGCAGCATGGCATAGTCTTCACCCATATTCTCCCTTGTTTGATTTACCCAGCTACATTAATGAGACATCGTAGTTGCATTTCTGTCACTATAATAAAATATCCAGATAAAAAGCAATTATTCGGCTTACAATTCTTGGTCCATGGTTATGGAGAAGGCAAGGCAGGAACTCCAGCAGCTGGTCACGTCACATCCACAGTGAAGAACAGGGAAAAACAGACACCCTTATGCTGTCGGCTCCCTCCTTGTGATCAGCAAGCTTTCACAATAGTTCACGGTCTGGCCTAGGGAAGGATGCCACCCACAGTGGGCTGGGTCGTCCCATATCAATCAAACAATCAACAGGACAGCCTGATCTAGGTAAATCCTCATCAAGTTTCTTCCCAAATTATTCTAGTCTACGTCAAGTAAGCAGTTTAAAAAAAAAATAGCACACTGTGATTCAAGAAGGCAATGGACTCTGTAACTCCCATGAGAAAGCTCCACTAGCTAATGCAGGTCTAGCTAGAGTGAGGGACTATCTCCCTACCAAGTCTGGAACTCAAGCTCAAGGGACTAAGGTCCCCAGTGCACAATGGGGATGCTATGTAATGACAATGGAACATGGGCATCTTATCACTTAGAAGTAGTGACTGCTGGAGCTACATTTCCCACGTAAGGCAATGATGCTGAGGTGCTCAGCAAACAAGAGGAAACAGTGCTGTGATTATCCCCACAGTGGTTGGGCTCCAAGCAACCCATCAAAGCATTTCATGAGGGGGCACAAACCTGAACTTAGCAGACATCCTACCTACATCAAGTCACATCCAGCTCTAACCCTTGTAATGAAAAGCCTCACTCACAAAGGACTCAGCATGGAAATATGGGTGATGCCTTGAAAAATGAAGTCAGTTCGTAGGAAGAGGACGATCAGTTGTCTATGGGAGCTACAATGCTTGATTATAATGAACCCAGAGCAACAGACAGGACTCAGGAAGAGCATTAAAGTTCGACATCCATCCATCCATCCATACATCCATCCATCCATCCATCCATACTTACATACATACATACATACACGCACACATAGACATAGACACACATACATACACATACACATATGCATCTATCAGTGATAATAATGAATCAGCAGATATCGCCAGGAACAGAGAGTGAGTGTCAGCCAGGGCTTCTGTCACTGTGTTGAAGACCATGACCACAAACAACTTAGAGAAGAAAGAGTTGAGTTCAGCTTACAGGTCACACTCCATCCCTGAGGGATGCCAAGGCAGGAACCTGAAGGTAGGAACTGAAGGAGAGGCCATGGAGAAACATTGTTCACTGGCTTGCTACTCGTGGCTTGCTCAGCCTGCTTTCTTATACACTCCAGGACCGCCTGCCTAGGTGTGGCACCACCCAGTATGGGCTGGGCTTTCCTACACAAATCATTAGTTAAGTAAATGCCCCACAAGCTTGCCTACCTGTCAATGTAGTGGAGGCATTTTCTCAGATGAAGTTCATTCTGATGGTCCTAGCTAGTGTAAAGTTGGAAAACAAACAAACAAACAAACAAACAAGCAAACTAGCCAGCCCAGACAGTCAACTCGAACAGACAAAAGAAGAATCCATCAAGATGAGGTCCTACCTTGGAGCTTCCAAGTCCAAGCTTCAGTGACTCTTGCTGTGCTGAGACTGTGGACTCTCACTCAGCTACCCCACCACAGGATCCTCACAGTAGCCAGAACAGACTTGTTTGAGCACGAGTCCCATCAAGGCAATCCTCTGCTCAGTGACGTGTCTGGTCACTCTACCATAGCTCACCAACCCACAATGACCACAGAAACCTGGATGACCAGGATACCCACTGCCTAACCGCCACCCCTATACTTTGGCCAGACATGCCAAGCAGACATGCAGAGCTTCCAAAACATTGCCCGTAGATCATTCCTGGATCACCAGTTCATGTTGTGTGCCCTTTCCCTGGACACCCCTATGCTTCTAGGTAAATCCTCATCTCTTCCACCCTTTCCCTGGACACCCCTATGCTTCTAGGTAAATCCTCATTCATTCCACCCTTTTCCTGGACACCCCTATGCTTGCTTCCCCATCTCTTCCACCCTTTCCTCTCCGTGCTGCCCTCCACATCAGGTTATCAGAAGCAAGTCTCCTCCCCTCCAGCACCACCCACCCACTCTTCCCACCTCTTCGGCTCTGCTCTTCTTCTCTGATCAAGCACTTTAGTCCTATATTGGCTTTATCTTTCCACTCACCTGACACGGGGCAAACCCAGGAGACCAGGAAGTTTAGCCGATTCATTCCCTCTGTGTCTGCAGTACCCATAAGGGAGTTCAGAATTAGTAGGTACTCGGTGAATGTCAGTGACATGACAGGAATTTAGAGGTGAATGAGAAGAGAATTATGACAGAAATATGGCAAGAGGATTTTCCAAGTCAGGATGGGGAGAGAGCTTACCATGCAGACATGAAGAAGAAAATGCCTGACAGGGTGGCACATGCCTGTTATCACAGTGATGGGGAGGCAGAGACAGGTAGATCCCTGGGACTGGCTGTCTAGCCTACCTGGTGAGCTGTAGGCCAGGGAGAGAGCCTGTCTCAAAAAAGCAAGGTAGATAGAGTCTGAGGAATGACACCAGTGTGTTCCTCATATTCGCTAGCATGTGTATACTTAAACACATGTACGCACTCCTACATCTGTACACACCACACACACACACACACACACACACACACACACACACACACATACACACACACTCATACACAATAGGTTTATTAAAATTGCACCAAGCACGTTGAGCTAACAGCACCTAGGCCTTTGCAGAGCACTTGTGAATGTGGACAGATGTTGCCTGTCTTCTCTGAAGGGAACAGAGAAAGCAGAGGCTCCGGGGCCAGAAGTAAGAACTCCGCCCACAGTGGGCACACCTTGGTCAACACCACCTTTTATTTCTCCTCTAGGGTTGTCATGTGACCCAATGCACCCAGGAATCACCGTCAGCTCGATCTCTCTCCCTCTCAAATGGAGTCATTTGCAATTCAGTTCAACAAACGTTCATTTACTGAATTTAGTTCGCAAAGATAGTAAGGTTTCAGTGAAAAGAAAGAGGAATTTTTTTTTTAAAGTCAGTTAATCTTGCAAAGGTTGACTTCTCTGTAGCCATGGGTTACTGGGTTTCTGAAAGGAAAGTTGGGGTTGTATGGGAAGGACCATGAAAGAAATAACAAGACTCAAGACCAAGTTCTCTGATCAAGGTTTAACCTTTACTACTTGAGTCTGAATTCTTAAAGGGGAAACCCATCCCCCACTACACCAGGATCTTGCTTCATCAGGATTTCTTCAGGAAAAGGAGCTCAGGCTGCACCGCAGGTAGTGGCCTCTGGCAGGAAGCGGCAGGTATGGCAGAAGAATAGACTTTACCTAAGTTGGAAGACTCCACCCTAGGCGGGCTAGCTGAGACTGTGGCAAAACAGGTCTGATTCAGTACCCTCAAGACTGGGGGAAGGGCACACTGCCCCGCATTTATGAAGATTAATGGTAAATATAGGGCACTGACCTTTTTATTTGCACACATCTTTTTGCAAAAAAAAAAAAAAAAAAAAAAAAAAAAAAAGAAAAGAAAAGAAAAGAAAGGAAGGAAGGAAGGAAGGAAGGAAGGAAGGAAGGAAGGAAAATCCGATGGTAATTTGGTACTGTGCGGTACTTACCTTCCAAACGGCAAGGGAAGATGAACTAGAAAATGGTACCTTAGTGAGATGCCCATCATGCTATCTGCATCTTGGTGCCTCATCATCCACCTCCATCCAGAAGATCGATCCTCTCACAGACCACTGCTGCATTACAACCTCGTGGCCCATGTGATGGAGCCACACTTGCTCCCTCCCCTGGGCAGCCAGCCACACCTCTGGCTTGGACCACACATCTGGCTTGGACCACACCTCTGGCTTGGACCACACATCTGGCTTGGACCACACCTCTGGCTTGGACCACACATCTGGCTTGGGCCACACATCTGGCTTGCAGAGTATTTGTTACATTTGCCTTTCTCCTTCCTTCAACTTAGAGGAGAGGCATTGAAAGCCCAGAAAGCCCTACTGGTAACTCGACATACTTTTGTCCTACTATGGTACACCAAAGCAAGTGTGCTGCAACCTCAGCACCACTGATCCTGGCGCTTAGGAAATTCCTTTTGGTAGAGGACTGTCCCGTGCATCATAGGAGACAGAATCCCTGGTCTCTGCACGCTAGATGCAAAGAGATTATCCAAATCAAAATTGTCTCCAGAAGCAGGCAGTCGTCCCCTAGAGAAGAAAACCACTCTCTGTTGAGAACTACTCCAGCAGAATAAGTTCTTTACATAAACTGAATTATATTTTCATCATCCGTGGCTAAAAATAGCACATAAATAGGTCTATAGCTGTCCCCAGTGGTATATTTTATAACTGTTTCTTCCTCTCCGTGTATATGGTTCTCTGCATTTTAAGCTCTTATGAGCTGTCCTAATCATGAGATTTAGTTCAAGAAAGAAAGAAAGGAGAGAAGTGGGGGGCCAAGGGGTAGAGAGAGGGTAAGAGAAGCCAGAAACCAAGTGAATATCCCATTTTTAGGACTTATAACTTGCAAAAAGCCCGTCTTTTTCTCTCCCTTCCTTATGCTCAGTTCATGATCACTAACACCCCTCACGTTTGTCCTCCCCATAGGAACAAGGATCATGCTTTTAAGACATAACCCTCTCACGCCTCTCCTGACTTTCCCTCCCACTTAAAATAAACCTCAAGTTCTCACCGTGCTCCCAGAGAACTCAGGATCTGACCACTGCCCGTCTCAGGGCTGTGAGGTCTTTTCTCTCCTCTTCTTCTCCAACCACACAACCCGATTCGCACGCTAAGAATCAGGAGGAAGATCCCTGCCAATTGCCTGAGGTTTTTATTGCTAGTATACTGGGGTCGTCCTGCATTCAGAACAAAGGGACGACCAGGAACAAAAGCACACACTCTTTTTATACCTTCCCAGTACATAGATTTACAGCATGAGTTGGTGTCTTTCATTGGTGAAGCCCACTGTCCCTTGTTTCCATTGACCTCTGTGCCCCAGGTGAGGAGGAGATACCGACTGCACGTAGGAGGGTTGGCGGGGGGAGACCCACCCTCCAGGGACATTTCCTGGAACTGGGCATTTCTTGAGAATGGGTGTTTGCTCTGTAAACCTTTCTGAAGCTCTGTCTTTAGGCTAAATGGACATTCCTTGCTCCTTGGTATTTTTATGAGGTGTCCCTGTTTGCTCAATTCTTACAGGCTTGCTGTCCATCTATGCTAATAGCTTGATTTCTGACACAAGGCCCTACATGCTGAGTGTCCCTCCATATGTCATCCCCCTCACTTCATTGACGCCTCTGCAGAAACAGTTCCTTCTCAGAGATGCCTTCTGCTGCTAGCTTTCCTCACACCTCTGTCTCCTTGTCCTATCTACATCTCAGAACAATAACCTAAAGTCAGAGCATACTGCTTGTCTATTTCTTTCTTCCTTTCACCTTTAGAAAGCAAATTCAAAAGGTACGATTCTCCATGATGCTCCTGAAGATCAGAACAGCAGAGGCTGGCATTCTGGGAGACTCTAAGGCACTGATCGGCAAGCGAGTGTATGCTTGCTGACTCTTTTTTTCTTGTAGATGGAATCCATGCTCAATGTCCTCATAAGTAGCTCATCACAGATCCTTCAAGATGACAGCTCAGACCCTCTGTCTCTAGAAATCTCCTTTGGTTCCACTCTAGCTAACTGATCTAGTTTCTGACTGATTCTAAGTTTGAGGAGGGGGTATCCTATCTGACCAGTTAGGCTTGGGTACCCATCTCTTCTTTTTCTAATAAAAAAGCATTGAAATAAGGTCAGACCCTAAATACTAAATAGGCAGACTCTGTGAGTATCGTGGAATTGGCTAGACATTCTGGAACTGACTATTCCAATCCCCTATTACCACCATTCTAACAAATTTTGATTGATATTTTAAAGGAATCAGTGAGTAAAGTTTGCTCATCAGGTCCCCTAGTCAGAGTCTGTCTGACAGGAAAAATGTCTAGAGTAGCCTTCCGTGTGGGGATAATGTCATCGGATGTCCAGTACTCTCCCATGGCTTTGATCTTTACATAAAAGTAAGATACTGAGGCTAAAGCCAAAGAAGAATCAAGGAGAAGAGAGCAGCTGTGAAGCCTAAGAAGATAAGAGAAAATAAACCCAAATGTGAAGCCAGATAGGGCCCAGGGTGGGAGCGTGGCTTGGTAAAACACGGGGCTGGCTTGTGAGGGCTAGAAGGCAGTAATGACACTCAGGGACACAAGAGAGATGTAAACATGTGATTGTCCGGAGCAGGAAGTATGAAACAAAATGCTGGCCTGTCATTTGTCACTTAAGAAGGAAATCTTTCATAAGAGAATAATTCCAGTAGAACCTCTGAGCAGTTGCTCAGCTGAGGAGGAGCTCCAGTTGCTGAAGAGAACATTTATACAACACCTTTGTTTTCTACACCCTTGGATGAGAAGATATAGAAAGGCCCCTGAACCAAAAGCTCGGCAGGAGACAGAGATTGTAGCTGGGCATTAAGCCAAGGAGATTTCTCATGGTCCTAATCATTCTCTTCCATCATGGTCCATTCATCATGTAAACTATTGTCTTGTTGAAATGATTATTGAAATGACTCTGCCACTCCTTGATGCCTAGCCCATGAAGTACAGACATCACAATCTGTCTCAACAACCTCTGATGAATGAGGCTCCAGAGTTCATTATGAAATGACCAAAAGATGAGGCATCAGTTTCCATGAGTTGAGCTATGTTCTCCAAAAGGGACACATAGAAACTGTGATCCCCATTTCAATCAAATGTGACCTCATCTTAACATAAGGTAAAGACTTTATTTTACATCTCATCTTTGATGGGAGTTAGATGAGGTCATTAGAATATGACCTCTGACTTGTTTGGACACAAACAGGGCACATAGCAGATTATGTGGAGCCACACAAGAAGACAATGCCACGTGACCATGGAGGTAAAAATTGGCAAGATGCAGCCACCAAGACAAAGAGTACAGGGATTGGTAGACTAGAAATTAGAGTCTAGAGGAGGCAAGGAAAGAATATTCTGGAGCTGACAGAGGGAACCAGACCCTGGTGAGAGGAGCTGCCATACATCAGAATTTCAGACCAGTGATGTCATTGATAGGTACTGATGTAAGCCACCAGTTCGCAATGCTTTGATAATGACCACACTGGTAAAATGACACTGTTTAATGTCCCAAGGCATTAAAGGTGGATTTTGTCCCACATGGCCCAGGATGGACAGTTCTTTCTGACAGAAAATCTCAGCACCTTGAACCATGCTGGTCTATTTGTGTGGCTGCCTCCAAGGAAGAGGGGCTTTACATAAAGAACCTGCAGGCTCCTTTTGAGAATAAGGAGGAGAGCCCTCAGGGTAGGGCGTGGCAGAAGCAACCAAACATAGCGGAGAGAATAGGGAAGGAGACCTCAAAGGTAAAACACAGTGATCCTAGAACTGGGGTTGATAAAATGGTCCCCAAAGGGGCTGAATCCGGACAGAAAATAAATGGGAATCCTACATTGCAGAAACAGAGCGGTGCTGATGTTGTCCACACCTACCCCTCCTGGGACACTGATCTTTTACCATCTTAGAAAGTTTGAAGTTTGTATTTGTTAATAGACTAAACAGAGAGCCATCTTATTTACTGTAAATTATGTCTTAACTCAGATTAATCCCTATTGTAGCTCAAAAATGAAATGTCTGTGATTGTTAACATTACATATGAGGTTTCAATTACTATACTCAATATATGTGTCTGTGTGTGTGGGTGCGTACGTGTTACATACATTATATTATAAATTCATATAGGAAGATACATATATGTTATACATACATATATATTAAGCATAGTAATATATATAGAGAGAGAAATTTAAATATATCCCAAGCAAAAATACTTTGGCCATGTAAGCGCCTAGCTTGAACAGGTTGTACACAGTCAGCTCCCTTTGCTTTTCATGAACTGCCCAGTCTTGTAAAAAAATCTCCTGCTGCCTCAACTCTTCTTGCAAGATAATTGGGTCTAACTGCTGTTCCATTTTTGTTTAAAAAAAAAAAATGCTTGCTAGTTCAAGATAACTGACAGGGCTGTCTGTTGCAAAGTCAAGTTCTGCCTGCAAGAGATAGGATATGAGCTGACTCACCCCCAAATTGTAACTTTGTGGGGTTTGCCCTCGTAAGCCCTGAGCTAGTGGGGCTAGGTGCTGCATCTTGTGAGTGCTCTTGGTTACAGATCTGGAACCAATCGGTCCAGGTGCCAGGAGCTAAAAACAAAAGCCTCTTGTTATTAAAATCTATCCATGGTCATGGTGAATCCCTGAGCAACTCCAGACCCAGCAATAGATGTCTATAAGACTGGGTGTTTGAGGAGCAACTCCAGACCCATCAATAGATGTCTATAAGACTGGGTGTTTGAGGAGCAACTCCAGACCCATCAATAGACGTCTATAAGACTGGGTGTTTGAACACTTGGTCACCCAATGGTGGCACTGTTTGAGACGGTTGCAGACTTTTGTTTAGCAGATGGACCATTACAGGAGTAGGTGAGCATTTGGAGTGGGGGTGGGCGAGTAGGGAGTGGGGGATGTGCTGGCGTAGGGCACAGTGCAGGAGTTGGGGATATTCAGGGATGGGGGTGGTATGGAAGTTGGACGGGATGGGGGGTACGGAAGTGGGACAGGATGGGGGGGTACGGAAGTGGGACAGGATGGGGATTGGGAGGATTATCTTCTGGTCTCGCTTGCTGGTATTTTTTGCTTCCTGAAAACAGATGAAATGTGATCATGTGGCTTCGCGTTCCTCTCGTTACGTCATCCTTGCCTGCTTTCTCCACTGTGGCGGACTCTAGCCCTCTGAAGCTATAAGCTAAAATAACTCCCTTTCCCTTTAAGTTGTTCTTGTTGGGGCATTTCCTCAGTAAAAGAAAAGGATTGAGTGCAAACCCTTTAAAATGCCTATTAGCCATTTGTATTTGTTGCTGTGTTGATACTTTGTTGCCAGCTCCTCTCTTCTGTAGATCACAGCCTTTAAGGACCGGTTGTTTTCAAGAGCACTTTAGTAACAAACACATGTATGCTTGCCATGCCAGCTGTGTTATCCATACTACCTGTATGTTTATAGACTTCCTCTTAATGTGGTTTATGTTGCATTTCAAAGCAAGAACAATATTAAACTTGTTGCTTTGTTTTATGATTTTTTTTTGCCCATTGCATTTTAATGTTATACAATCCATAACTGCAGTGCAAAGTCATTTTTAATAAAGTGCTATTATTTTACCTCTGAGAAGGAAGGGCTGTGGGGTTAGCACCCTCATGTCTCCATGCTGTTTTAAGGAGTCATGTTGTCTGCACTTGTTACATTAAATGGCTCCGCTCTTCCTGCCTGAGCTGTGGTGAGGGGAGCACGGAATGCAAAGACGGAAAGAGCAATTAACTAATTAGAGGCTTTGAAAAATGTGACTAGGACACAAAATTCCAAAGCCCACAGGCGAGAATGAGAGCAAATGTAGGAAAAAATAATGGAGGGGCTAAAACCTAGAATGAACCTAAGTTTCCAAGCCAGCATCAGTTATGAAATAGAGAAGGCCTCAGGAAGGACAGTGAGGATGGAATTCTCCCCATTCACTGCCATTTCCCTGTTAATAAATACAACAGATGTTGGATTTTCGTGTTTAGGTTCTATGTTGTGGTTTAATGTTTGTTTTGTTTTTACATTTTTGGTAGATAGTATCTTTGGCTAGAATAGGCATCTCTTGAAACACCAAGAGTTGAATTAATATTAGAACAGAGTTAGTTCTATGCCTTCTTTGTAGACATAAACAATAGTGACTCGTACCGGAACTTTGGTCTTCTGGTGGCCTGGAGCTTCTCTCTGTCCTCACCAGGTGTGCTCTCTCATTTATCGTTAAATTGACAGAGCTAAAATCATCTGAAAAGAGTCCGTCAGACTGGCCAGTAGGAAGGTGTGTGGGATATTTTCTCGGTTAATGGTTGATGTGGGAGGGCCTGCCCACTTGAGCTGGCAGTCCTGAGCGCTGTAAGAAAGCAAGCTGAGCAAGCCATGAGGAGCAAGCCAGTAAGCAGCACTTCTCCACGGCCTCTCCTTCATTCCCTGCCTCTGGGCTCCTGCCCTGACTTTCCTTAAGGAAAGACTACAAGCTGTACATTGAGGTTAGCCCTTTCCTCCTCAGGCTGTTTGTGGTCATGGTGTTTATCACAACAATAGAAAGCCAATCAGAACACCTCAAGTCTCCTGGGGATTATCTCCCCCCCCCCTTCTCTTATCCCTGCTGCTGTGGGGAAAATAGTCCATCCTCTCCTGAGTCCCAAAGAACCCCTTGTGATTTCCTGGGTGACAGAACACCGGCAAATAGCTAGGCGCATCTTTTGCTATAAAAAGGCAACTTATGGGGGTAGGGTGTGCACTGGTTAGCCATAATGGTCAACTTGACAAAACCTGGAATCACTTCAGACCCTCAATAGAGGAACTATCCAGACTAAGTTGGCCTGTGGACATGTTGTGGGGGCTGGGGTGGGACGGGGGAGTCATCTTGACTGTTAATTGAGGAGAGAAGACCCACCCTGAGTGAGGGCTGTGCCATTTCATGGGCTAGAGACTGTCTATGCGTAGAGCAAGCCGGCTGAGTGGGAGGGAAGGAAGCAAAGCGCGCATGCGTCTGCCTCTCGGCTCTCTCGACTCTGGATGCGATTTGCCTGCTGCCCTCGTTCCTACCTTAACTTCCCTGAATGATGAACTGTGATCTGGAATTGTAAGCTAAGGAGACTGTTTCCTCCTCTATGGTAATTTGCATCTAGATATGTTCTCATGGCAACAGAGGGGAAAGTCGGGCAGGGTCTAGGAAAGTAGACAGTAGGCAGATGGGAACCAGCTGCCCATACTAGCAAGTAACTTGGAAGGCGCAGTTCCGCCCCAACTTCCAACACAGGGGAAGGGCAGGAAGGTAGACTGCATTAGCCACACCTACGTGAGGTCTCACCATCTGAATGGGATCCCCATTAATGATGAAGCACATGGAAGCTGGGGACACAGGGCAGTCACAGCCAGTAAGTGTTAGCCACACAGCATGGTTCCCTAGAACCCGCATAAAAGCGGGTCATGGTGGTTGGCACCTGGGATCCTGTGCTGGAGAGGCAGGAGCAGAGGATGCTTGGGGTTCCAGTCAGCCAGTACAGAACACCCTCCCCCAAATCAAAGCTCATCTTTCCTAGGGCAGTGATCACATAGTGTATTTTATTATTCATGTAATTTATCTTAAATATTTTTTGATATGCATAAGGCAGCGTTATCAAATATGCTGGGTTACACGTTTAGACTCCGGGAATGTGGCTCATCTATTTTACTTTGTTTTAAATCTTCCTGAAACTTTCTCATGCATAAATTCTTACATCGGAAGTTGTATTTTCTTCATGTTTGCCCTCAGCTCATATCGAGGATTAAATCATATCCATAGGCGACTGATTTTTTTTATTGTAATTGCACTTTTTTTTTTTTTTTTTTTTTTTTTTTTTTTTTTTTTTTTTTTTGCTATTTCAGTAATATGAGAGAGAGACCAGATCTCTCCCTCTTTCTGTTCTAGGATGTAACCTTGACCTATATTGAACCTCCTATATTTAAGAGTACCCTGGACCGTTTCTGTCTGAGGTGCTGGGAATGTGGGTTGATAAGATGGACATGACCTTTAATATGAGGAGGCTGCATTTGGAAAGTGTGCTAGGGAAGGACTGCCCTGCTTAGCCTAGAATTCTGTCTGTGTGCACGGGGCATTGAGCACCGGGACGGGAACCATCCTCTAACCCTTTGAAAGTGTGCTATGCAACTTGGTCACTGTAAGCAATGATTTCCAAGGATGCTCTTTGTCTACGCCCCGCTGATGAAGTTCCCTCAAAAGTGTCTTAGAGCAACAGGTCAGTGACAGGTCAGCGACAGGTCAGCAACAGGTCCAGAGGACTTGGGAGGGAGTCATGGGAGTGTAAGGTCCCACAGCATGAGCATGAGGACTCGAGTTTGGATCCCCGGCACCCACACAAAAGCCAGGCGTGCAGGTGCTCCTCTGCAATGTCAGCTTTTGGTGAAAGGCGGTGTATTAGTTAGTCAGGCTGGCCAGATTGGTTAGCCAGGTTAGCCATATCGGTTAGCCAGATTATCTGTATTGGTTAGCCAGGCCAGCCATATTGGTTAGCCAGGCCAGCCATATTGGTTAGCCAGGCTAGCTGAATTGATGAGCTCCAGGTTACAAGGGAGATCTATCAGAAACTAAAAATGAAGAGTTATTGAGGAAGATAATCCAATACTGAGTTCTGACCTACTTACCTCTCTCTATCCCCACACAAATCCAAGTCCTCAGCACCTACATTTGGCTGAATGTGGGGGGGAGGCGGGAGGGGAATGAAAGAAAGCTATGTTTCTGTAATTTCTAAGCACCAGTAGAACACCCCAGGATCTGTGCTTGACAGTCCAGATCACTAAAGGCCCTCGAGGGGCTGAAGTTGCTTGCTGGTAACTCCTGTGTTTGGCAGGTAGATCTGAGGCCAGTGACAGAATCCAGCAGTAGGAATATGTTGCTCCTTTTTTCCAAGATACTTTACAGGGAAGAACTCTATGGGAATCAGCAAATGAGACATGAGACGTTACCTTCAAGAGAAAAATCTAAATATTTGTCCACTGACTATAGCCACAATTATCTCCCATCCGTTAAAGGAGACATAAACATGAGACTGTACATTAATCCTCTGATGAGGGACTTAAATGAGACTTTAAATTATCTTTTCAAAAATGTCGATGAGGAAACTCAAAGTTCTTAGCCAGACAATGCAAACATTGTTCTAGTGCAGTGGTCCTTACACTCCTAACACTGCGACCCTGACACTGCGACCCTGACACTGTGACCCTGACACTGCCACCCTGACACTGTGACCCTGACACTGCCACCCTGACACTGCTACCCTGACACTGTGACCCTGACACTGTGACCCTGACACTGTGACCCTGACACTGTGACCCTGACACTGAGACCCTGACACTG
>NW_022196897.1:155419788-155445320 GCF_008632895.1 Mastomys coucha | reverse complement strand
ACCCTGACACTGTGACCCTGACACTGTGACCCTGACACTGTGACCCTGACACTGCGACCCTGACACTGTGATCATAACACTGTGACCCTGACACTGCGACCCTGACACTACGACCCTGACATTGCAACCCTGACACTGCATCCCTGACACTGCGACCCTGACATTGCGACCCTAACACTGTGACCCTGACACTGTGACCATAACACTGCGACCCTGACACTGCGACCCTTTCATGCAGTCCCTTATGGAAGTTACCCCCCCAAACATAAAATTATTTTTGCTGCTGCTTCATAACTGTCATTTTGCTACTGTTATGAATCATGATGTAAATATCTGTGGTTTCTGTCCGTCTTAGGCGACCCCTGTGGAAGGGCCAAACCCCAAAGGGGACATGATCCACAGGTAGAGGACCTCACAGTTCCATTGTGTGCTGTGGCTGACCATTCCCTGCCTTTGCTCTCCCAGACACTAGAATTAGCTGTGTTACATTTAGTCCAGATAGAGTATTAGCCCTGTCCACCAGAGAGGCTGCACCAGTGGGTGCAGATGGTGAAAAGGAATTCATGCTAAAAGAAGGGAGGGAGGGAGGGCAGAAGGATATTCTGAAAGATCACAAACAGAGGTGGTGGCTAAACACAAGCCCACTGTCGCCAGAAGCCCTGGGTGTATGTATGTGTGAAGAGTGACTGACGGCATCGTGAGAGCATGTGTGCCAGTGATACGGATTGCACACAGCTGTGTCACCATTCAACACCTTAGGCCCATGGGAGTGGCAAGGTCTTTTCCAGATGAGGCTCAAAGGGACCACAAAGCCTTCAGAGTGCTCATGTATGGTTGACCAATGTGTGAACAAAGCATAGCGTAATGGGTGATCTCCAGGCCAAAGAGAGACCCTGTCTCAGTCAGCAAGGTGCAGAGCGCCTGAGGGATGACATCCAAGCTTGGCTTCTGGATCCTACAGTGGTATCTGTGCACATAAGGAATGCGCACACACTAGGTCTAATCTCCTGAAGGTGATCACAGACTCTCTGGATCAAGACGGAAGTGGTCATGTCTAACCCAGAGGAGAAAATGGCTGCCCAGTGTCAGAGAATCCTCTTCTCACTCTCTGGAGATCATTTTACTCAGTCTTCCCTGCTCCTTCAAGACATCTTGAGCACTCCCAGGATGGAAATGAGCCTCGATCATGTGCCTCACCTCAACACCATGCACAGAGCCTAGAGAAACCCAAGGGAAAGTAGAAGTCAATCCATGGAGGTCCCTTGCAGCCATTGTCCCTGGTGCCTGCTTTCATGTGCTCCACCCCTGTCACCTGATGGCCTAGCATCGCCTTTGTCTGTTGGTTTTTGCTGATGTTTACACTGAACTCATCCCTGCAGACCTGAAGAGAGAGGAAACCACTGCCCAGGGAGTAGTACTCAAGCTGTAGATGGTAGACACTGACGTGTGCACACCAGCATCTTCATGTGGGGTTCTGCAAGGTACAGTAAGAGTGCACTTTCCAAGGGAGTTTCTAAGTTTCCTTAGAAACTCCCCAACCTTCATCTTACTGTTAGCATATTTGGGTTGCTGCCATTTCTCTGTTTTGTTTTTGCTTTATCTCCCACATGAATTATCCATATCTATAAGTTCAACCAATGTGGATTAAGTAGCCCCCAAAATAATGGCATGTATGCTGAGCATGTATGAACCTTTTGTTTTTATCATTGTGCCTTAAAAACAGTACAACTATTCATGTATTGCTATATAAATTTATATAGCATTTAAATTTATTAGGTGTTATAAATAAGAGATTTTTAAAGCATGTTCATAAATGTGAGTGGATTATATGCAAACCTTGTGCTAATGTTCTAAGGGTTTAGAGCATCCTTGGGTTTCTGGCACTCTCAAGAGTCTTAAGGTATCTCTGAGCCTGGCTTCGGGAGTTAATGCTTCCGGAAGCTGCTCAAATCCAGCAGAGTAACAGGGACCATGCGCTCTAGAAAAGTGGAGACCACACTGTAAATGTTCTCTTTTACTAACTAAAGAGAAAAAGAACCAACACCGTGAAGACCTCACAGGGAGTCCCTCCTGTTCGGTTCTCCTCTTGGGCACGTGTCACTGTGCCTGAGAGAGACATCAGGGGTTGGAATGGAAAGTGAGAAAAAAAAGGACATCCACCCTCAAAAGGGATGAAAACAACAAGCTGCCTCCAGGTCTGAGGCTGGGAATAAAGGAGACTGCCATGTTGTTCCAAGCAGAGCTTCAGGGCACCCATGCCTTTCAAGATGGGGCTACTGTATTTCTAGGGAAATGAATACTCTTACAAATGAAGCCCAGGCTAGACACTTCCAACAGGGCTTCCCTGTGAGTGATCTCCTCTAGGCCCAGGTGTACACCTGGTGGAGTTTGATTTATCACTCGATGTCTCTTTCCCTCGGGAAGGAAAGTTCTTTCCACTGAAAAGCTAAGCCACCAGACCCAAGAGAGGGTTCTAGGGTTCTTCCTCCTCCTCTCCCCTCACCTAGAGAGGGTTCTGGGGTTCTTTTTCCTGTCCCCTTACCCTAGAGAGGGTTCTGGGGTTCTTTTTTCTGTCCCCTAACTCTAATCCATAGTGAACTTGACCTTAGTGAGAAGTCACTCTCATAGACAGTGTAAGCTATTCCTATCAACCTGAAAAGGAAAAAAAACACCAGCCAGGCAGACCCTGTGAGTCAGGTACACCTTCATAGTCACTCAAGACTGCGGGATCGGCTGGGCGGTGGTGGTGCACGCCTTTAATCCCAGCACTTGGGAGGCAGAGGCAGGTGGATTTCTGAGTTCGAGGCCAGCCTGGTCTACAGAGTGAGCTCCAGGACAGCCAGGGCTATACAGAGAAACCCTGTCTCAAAAAAACAAAAAACAAAACCAAAAACAAAAAAACAAACAAAAGACTGCGGGATCATGCCACATAAGTATTTATTGAGCACTCACTCAACACATCCGAGACATGGGTAGTAGCGCTGAGTCTATCTGTAGATGACGATGTGTAAAAGAAACTTTTACAATTTTATTTAGTTATTTTATTTATTTACATCCCAAATGTTGCCCCTGCTCTGGGTCCCCCCCTCCCAGAGTTCTTCACCCCACCCCTCATCTCCTCCGCCTCTGAGAAGGTGTCCCCCCACCCTGCTCTAGGCATCCTCCTTCCCTGGAGCATCATGTCTCTACAGGACTAGGTGCATCCTTTCCCACTGAGGTCAGACAAGGCAGTCCTCTGCTCCATCTGTGCTTGGTGGTGGTGATGGTGGTAGGGGGGGAGCACTGAGGTCAGACAAGGCAGTCCTCTGCTCCATCTGTGCTTGGTGATGGTGGTGGTGGTGGTGGTGGGAGCACTGAGGTCAGACAAGGCAGTCCTCTGCTCCATCTGTGCTTGGTGATGGTGGTGGTGGTGGTAGGGGCACTGAGGTCAGACAAGGCAGTCCTCTGTTCCATCTGTGCTTGGTGATGGTGATGGTGGTGGTAGGGGCACTGAGGTCAGACAAGGCAGTCCTCTGCTCCATCTGTGCTTGGTGGTGGTGGTGGCGGGGGGGCTCAGACCAGCTCTTTGGTTGCTGACTTAGTCTCCAGGAGCTCCCAGGGGTCCCTGTTAGTTGACACTGTTGGTCTTCCTGTGGGGTTTCCATCCCTTTCAGCTTCCATCCCTTTCAGTCCTTCCCCTAGCTCTTCCGTAGGGGTCCCGTCCTCAGTCCAGTTGTAACTATCTGCAGCGGCTGGTAGAGCCTCTCAGAGGACAGCCATGCTAGGCTCCTGTCTGGAAGCACAGCATGGAATCAGTAATAGTGCCAGGGTTTGGTGCCCGCCCATGAGATGGATCCCAAGTTGATCAGGTCAGTGGATGGCTGCCTTTCCTTCAGTCTCTGCTTCATGTTTGCCCCTGAATTTTTTTTTTTTTTTTAGGCAAGAACAATTCTGGGTCAATGTCCCTCCACTGGGAGCCCTGTCTAACTGCTGGAGGCAGTCTCTTTAGGTTGCATCTCCCCACTGTTGAGCATTTCAGCTAAGGTCATCCTCCACATTGAGTCCTGGGAGCCTCACACATCGCAAGTCTCTGAGGGTGCCTCCACCACCCATCCCCGGCAGCTGCATATTTCCATTCATTCTCCTGGCCATCCAGGCTTCTCTCCTGTCTCCCCCCACCACTCCATACCTGATCCTGTCTCCTCTCCCTCTCTCCCTTCACACTCCTACCTAGGTCCCTTCCTCCCTCTGCCTCCTATGATTATTTTATTCCTCCTAAGTTGGGTTGAAGCTTCCTCACTTGGGCCTTTCTTCTTGTTTAACTTCTTGGGGTCTGTGAGGTGTATCATGGGTATTCTGTACTTTTTGGTCAATGTCCACTTATCATTGAGTACATACCATGCATGTCCTTTTGGGTCTCGGTTACCTCATTCAGGATGATATTTTCTAGTTAAATCCATTTGCCTGCAAAATTCATGATGTACTCATTTTTGAAGAACCGAGTCATATTCTATTGTATAAATAAACCACATTTTCTGTATCCATTCTTTGGTTTAGAGACATCTGTGTTGCTTCTAGGTTCTGGCTATGACAAATAAGGCCAGTATGAACATGGTGGAACATGGGTCCTTGTGATGTGGTGGAGCATTTCTTGGGTATATACCCAGGAGTGGTATAGGTCGGTCTTCAGGTAGATCTACTTCCAATTTTTTGAGGAACCACCAGATTGATTTCCAGAATGGTTGTACCAGTTTGCAATCCCACAAGATATGGAGAAGTGTTCCTCTTTCTCCTCATCCTTAGCCATTCTAAATGATGTAAGGTCGAATCTCAAAGTTGTTTTGATTTACATTTCCCTGATGACTACAGATACAGATGTTAAACATTTCCTCTTTAGCTCTGTAGCCCTTTCGAGACAGGGTTTCTCTGTGTAGCCCTGGCTGTCCTGGAACTCACTCTGTAGACCAGGCTGGCCTTGAACTCAGAAATCCACCTGCCTCTGCCTCCCAAGTGCTGGGATTAAAGGCGTGCGCCGCCACCACCCAGCAAAGAGAGTTTTTTTAAAGGTTTATTTATTTTATTTATTTATTATATGTAAGTACACTGTAGCTGTCTTCAGACACCTCAGAAGAGGGCATCAGATCTCATTACAGATGGTTGTGAGCCACCATGTGGTTGCTGGGACTTGAACTCAGGACCTTCGGAAGAGCAGTCAGTGCTCTTACCCGCTGAGCCGTCTCTCCAGCCTGCAGCCTACTGTTAATTGGGTTATTTGGGTCTCTGGAGTCTGACTTCTTGAGTTCTTTATGTATTTTGGATGTTAGCCTTCTATCAGATGTAGAATCAGTGAAGATCTTTTTCCAGTCTGAAGGTTGTCGTTTTGTCCTATTGACAATGTCCTTTGCCATACATAAGCTTTTCAGTTTCCAGAGGTCCAGTTGTTGATCTTAGAGCCTGAGCCATTGGTGTTCTGTTCAGGAAATTTTCCCGTGCCAATGCATTTGAGGCTATTTCCCACTTTCTCTTCTTTTAGATTCAGTGTATCTGCTTTTATTTTGAGGTCCTTGATCCACTTGGACTTGAGCTTTGTGCAGGAAGATAGGTATAGGTATAGGTATATATTCATATATATGTACATATATGTAAATATATGTACATATATATAATTTTCATTCTTCCACATGCAGATTGCCAGTTAGACCAGCACAATTTGTTGAAGTTGCTTTCTCTTTTTTCTGCTGTGTGGTTTTGGTTTCTTTGTCAAAGATCTAGTGTCCATAGGTGTATAGGTTTATTTCTGGACCTTCTGTTCTATTCTGTTGATCAGCCATGCAGTTTTTGTCATTATTACTCTGTAGCACAACTTGAGGTCAGGATTGAGATTCCTCCAAAGTTCTTTTATTGTTGAGAATTGTTTTCAATATCCTGGGTTTCTTGTTTTTCCATATGAAGTTGAGAATTTCTCTTTCCATGTCTGTGAAGAATTGAGTTGGAATTTTGATGGGGATTGCATTGAATAAGATGGTCATTTTCACTATATTAATCCTACCAATTCATGAACATGGGAGATCTTTCCATCTTTTGACATCCTCTTTGATTTCTTTCTTTAGGGAGTTGACGTATTTGTCATACATCTTTCACTTGCTTGGTTAGAGTTACACCAAGATATTTAATATTACTTGTGGCTATTGTAAAGGGTGTTGTTTCCTTAATTTTTTTCTCAGCCCAATTATCATTTGTATAAAGGAAGGCTACTGATTTGAGTTAATTTTATATCTAGCCATCAACCAGTTAGAAACAAAGAGAATAATATAAAGAATAAACAAAATCAAGAGTTGGCTCTTTGAGAAAAATCAACAAGATAGGTTAAACCTTTAGCCAAACTAACTAAAAGACACAGAGACAGTATCCAAATTAACAAAATCAGAAATGAAAAGGGAGACATAACAACACAAACTGAGGAAATTCAAAAAAACATCAGTTCTTACTACAAAAGCCTATACTCAACAAAACTAGAAAATCTAGATGAAATGGATGATTTTTCTAGTAAAATTAAGAACAAGTAAGCTATCTAAACAGTCTCATAACCCCTAAGGAAATAGAAGCAGTTACTAAAAGCCTCCCAACCAAAAAAAAAAAAAAAAAAACCAGGGCCACATAGTTTTAGTGCAGAATTCTACCAGACATTCAAGAAGAGTTAATGCCAATACTCCTCAAACTATCCCACAAAATAGAAACAGAAGGAACACTACCTAATTCATTCTGTGAAGCTACAGTTACTCTGATACCTAACAGAAGGAACACTGCCTAATTCATTCTGTGAAGCCACAGTTACTCTGATACCTAAATCATTCAAAGACCCAACAAAGTAAGAGAACATCAAACCGGTTTTGCTTGTGAATATAGATGCAAAAATATTCAACAAAATTATCACAGAATCCAAGAACACATCAAAAATATCATCCACCTCAATCAAGTAGGCTTTATCCCAGGGATGCAGGGATGGTTCAATATGTGAAAATCCATAAACATAATCCTTTATATAAACTAACCCTAAGAAAAAGTCACATGATCATCTCATTAGATGCTGAAAAGGCCTTTGACAAAATCTATTACCCCTACATATTGTAAGTTTTGGAGAAATATAATGAAAGCAATATATAGCAAACCCACAGCCAACATCAAATTAAATGGAGAGAAACTTGAAGCAATCCCACTAAAATCAAGGATAAGGCTTCTCTCTCTGTTCAACATAGTATTTGAAGTTCTAGCTAGAGCAATAAGACAACAAAAGGAGATCAATGGGATACAAATCAGAATGGAAGAAGTCAAGTTATCACTATTTACAGATGGTATGATAATCTACATAAGCAACCGCGAATTCTACAAAAATCTTTAAAAAGTGCCTTGAGGCCACATCACACATCCACAGCAGACCTGGGATACTTAAGCCAGGAGCATCTGACTCCCCTTTCTGGGTAAATTCTATGGAATATAGGTACAACTAGAGGCCAATTGTTAATAACACTGTCCAGCAAAGATTCTATTGTTTGCAGCATGGAGCGCAGGCTTGGAGTGTACGAGCACACTTCACAGCTGCTGTGGAGGATCTAAGTTTGGTTCCCAGCATTCTATGTCAGGCAGCTTACAGCTGTGTATAACTCCAGCTCCAGGGGATCTGATCTTCCTGGCTTCCTCGGGCACACACACACACACACACACACACACACACACACACACACACACACACATGCACATACCCACAAACAGACCACACACTCACATGCACATACCCATAAACAGACCACACACACACACACATGCACATACCCACAAACAGACCACACACTCACATGCACATACCCACAAAAAGACCACACACACACACACACACACACACACACACACATGCACATACCCACAAACAGACCACACACACATGCACATACCCACAAACAGACCACACACACACACACACACACACACACAGAGAGAGAGAGAGAGAGAGAGAGAGAGAGAGAGGGAGAGAGAGAGAGACTATAAAAACAATTTTAAAAATCTTTTTTAAAAGATTCTGTCCTTTTAAATTTTATTTCATATGCAGAAGAATAACATAGTTTTATACTATTATTAACATTCCATTTGTGTATGTACGTGCACATGCAAGCCCTACAAAACAATGGTGGGGGGAGCTCATCTTCAAGAAAATGACATTAAAGTCAAGTACGATTGAACCGATGAGAAGACTTGGAGGGGAACGTACCCCAACTGGGAAACGTGAGGAGAAGAGTCCCCAAGCCACTACCCTGGGACAAACATGGCTGCAAACCATCGCAGCTTCCTCTGTGACGATGTGTGACAGCTTCCTGCATGATGCCATCTGCCTCACACCCAGACTCTAGTGTCAGACCACATTTGTTCCATACAGCCGGAGCTAGCTGTGGGGGCTGGAGAAGTTCCCTCCACATTTGTGAGCCTCCATTTTCTCACTAAAATAGGCTTTAACAATAACACTTCCCTTAAAGTACCACAAAGAAATGCAAGGAAAAGGCTCGCCTTGTTGCACAGCCCATAATAAGCGCTATAAGATTTCTGCTCTCACCAGGGTTGGGAATGCACCAGGAAGGCGAATGCAGTCACCTGTGGCCTTCAACGCTACCTAGTGGCCCTTCCCACCTGGCCTCTTGTATAGCCCAGAGGCCACGTGAAAAATGCTGGCTAGCTTTCCCAGTAGGTTCCTGGAGGGACCCATATGGACCACACAGCCTCTGACTGACAGGAGGTGGAATCACCTGTCTGCTCCTCATCTGTGGCCCCTCCATGATTGGATCCTACAGTCAAGGACACAAACCAATCCACCTGTGATACATGAGATGGACTTTGGGGTGCACTGGATGGAAAGTGGGTACTTAAGAACTGAGATGAGAGGTGTGGTAGGCAGTGAAGAGACAGCTGGGTGGCCAGGGCAGGGTTTTTCTCCACAGGTGTGTGAGAATGTCCCCCTTCCAGGTAATTATCCCAAGCTTCCACCAGCATTAATTGGAAGGGTCCCATTATCCTCATCTTGTAGGTTGAATGTTTAAGCTTAGCTCATCTCCTCAAACACTCCAACTTGTTAGAGATGGTGTTAGGCCACTCTAGGTCTTTTGTGATTAGTTGTTTGTGGGGTGGAGTCAGTGTGCATGTGCATGTGTGTGCATATGTGCATATAAGCATGTGTGCTGGCTCACACGTGCGTGCACGCTTGTGTGTGTGTGTGTGTGTGTGTGTGTGTGTGTAAGCCAGAAGTCAACCTCTGCTGTTATTTTCCAGTCACTGTACTCCTAGTGTTTGTTTGTTTTTGTCAGTTTTTACGATGTCCTGGAATTCAATACATACGTTGGCTGCAGGGGAAGCCCCACTTCCTCTTATTAAGATTACAAGCATGCACCGACCATCAAGCCCAGGAATGTATATATGCATGCAGGTAGGTAAGTAGGTGGGTAGGTATATGTGTATGTGTGTATTTTCACCTTTTTATTTTATTTTATGTGTAAGCATGTTTTACTTACATGTATGCCTATGCACCACATGAATGTCTGATGCCTGCAGAGGCCTGAAGAGGACATTGGATCCCCTGGAACTAGAGTTGCAGAAGTTTGTCTGCCACTATGTGGGTACTGGGAACTGAACCCAGGTCCTCTGGTTCCTCTTATCCACTGAGCCATAGCTCTAACCACCCCACCTCCCCGGGCTATTGTAAAAATTATGGGATCAGGGGTCAAACTTCTATCCTCTTGATTATAAAGTGAACAACTTCCAGGCTAAGCCATACCTGTGGCCCTGACTCATGTTTCTACAGATGCATGTGAACACAGGGTTCCAGGCTAAGCCATCCCTGTGGCCCTGACTCATGTTTCTACAGATGTATGTGAACATAGAGTTCCAGGCTAAGCCATCCCTGTGGCCCTGACTCATGTTTCTACAGATGTATGTGAACACAGGGTACCGTGAACGCAGAGATGCTCAGATTTCTCCTTGTTGTCCTCTGTGGGGCATATGGTCTGACTTCCAGCTGCCAAGAGCCACCTGGACCGAAGGTGACACCATCATGGAGACAGAGCAGAAAGGAGAGTAAAGACGAGCTGTTCTATCCAGTATAGGAGTTTTGGGCAAGGATGTGGAGTCTCCTGAAAGGCCAAGACTCTGGTTGGCTGTGTGGTCATTCAATTACTGCCCCGCCCAGTCTCGCCATCTCCTACTTCCCTATTGGCTGGCTGTGTGGTCATTCAATTACTGCCCCTGCCCAGTCTCGCCATCTCCTACTTCCCTATTGGCTGGCTGTGTGGTCATTCAATTACTGCCCCGCCCAGTCTCGCCATCTCCTACTTCCCTATTGGCTGGCTGTGTGGTCATTCAATTACTGCCCCTGCCCAGTCTCGCCATCTCCTACTTCCCTATTCTTAGAGTTGATCCTCCAAAGAACATAAACTTCCTCACACAATGCTGCTGGATCTGCTTCTGGAGATCATACCTTCGTCTTCTGAGAGTCTCACAAGTAGAGAGAGACCACGACCATCCAGGGGCCAGGCCTTTTAAAACCCAGAAAAGTAGGCTGAGACTCAGACACAAAGGAGGAGAGGGTAAGGGTAGGGGAGGAGGAAGGGGAAGGAAGGGGAAGAGGAAGGAAGAGGATGAGAAAGAGAGAGAAAGAAAGAAAGAAAGAGAGAAAGAGAGAGAGAAAGAAAGAGGCTTTGATGATGAAAAGTTTACTTTGAGTAGCCAAAGACACCCAATGGACTTCTAGTCTGTCCATTTGATTATTGTGTGTGCACACATACACACAATAATGTGTTCCTGTGTGTTTACAGGTACATGTGTATGTGTGTACATGTACAAGGAGGTACTACAGGGCAACCCCAGGTGGCTCCCTCTATCGTTGTCCTCCATTTTTTGAAACATGGCCTCTTACTGAGCCTAGAGCTCACCTATTCAGGAATCCTAGTAGGCCAGCAAGTCCCAGGTACTCCTCTGTCTCTACCCTCCTCAGTGCTCACACTGACATGCCCAGCCTTTGAGCGGTGCTAGAGATCCAAACCCAGGTCCTCAAGCTCGAGCTCCTATAGGAAGCCCTTCACCCGCTGGCTCACCTCCCCATCCACATTAGATCTCTGCACAGTGCTACCTGGTGACCCCACTGAAATGGAAGACTAGAATCACTCTGCAGGGTCAACCAAGACAATGCAAAAATTAATCGCAGCATGCCTGCAATGCCTATCAGTGTCAGGAATAGTTATTGGAGGCTAAGAAAAATGTCCCCCCAGTCCCCGTGCCTCAATTCTGCTCTCTCTGAGAAGAGCCCTTCCAGAAGTCTCGCAAACCAGCAGCCTCCAGCAGCAGGGAAGAGAGGAGCATTGTTAGTCCTCCACAGCAAAGCAGTAGCATATAATTAAATCATTAAGAGGCAAATTAACTCTTCTAGCAATGCCTTCTGAAGTGTTTGTGGGCAAACCCATTAGCGAGATGCCAGTAAATCCCAAAATACCTTTGCCTACAGACCGAGCAAAAGGAGCAAAAGCTTCTTCGCAGGCCGGATGGGAGGTGTGCTGTCCAGGTGGTTTGACCTCCTACAAAGATACATTGGAGGGGAGGGGAGGCTGGCTGGGTAGCTTCTCTAATGGTGTGTTGTGACTATACTCCCTAAGTCCTTGGAGAGGATAGCTGCCAAATACCCCCCTCTGAAAGCTAACAATAAATCTCTTCTTTTCTTAGGAAAAATATTCAAGAGCTTTTGGGCTCTCATCAAATACCTCCCATCTTTCTGAACTCTTTCAGCTTGGATTATTGACTTTCCAGAAAAGGCCTAGCTGAGGGAGTTAACGGGTAAGTAGACTATGTTTTCCAGCGGGACCCTTTGGAGATATTTATTTAACAGGGTTTTCGGAATAACGAATGTGAAGTTGGCTTCGATTTGGGAGCCAAATATATATTTATTCTATTGACTGGAATTCAAGTTGGCCAATATGGTTGGCTTGTCAGTGACCTTCAATCCATCGTGTCTTGAGTGTTCCCATCAATACAGTTGATCGTTTGTATGATGACCTCACTTCGAGCATTTAATAAATTGTAAACAACTCGAAAGCATATTGGAAGTCAACACAACTCATTATAGCCATTTATACGCCCGTCAAAATCCTAAGGGGGGTGCCTGACCTGATTGGAAGTTTCCTCCAGAGTCATACAATAATTTTAGCTGTGAAAGGAAATTTTATGGCATGTAAGATTAGACCACACTAATGCAAGGTCAAAAATAATAGAATCAATAGGCAAACTCAATACTGTTAACATCGTGAGAAAATTACTACGAGAAAACAATGTCAACGGCAGATTGAAACGGGTCTCCAAAGTCATCCCATTGATTTCCTTTCACTGTGGCGACATTCTAACTCTTTCTCCCACGTGACACAGAACGTTTAGACTTTTGTATTTTTCTTCAGCTCTCATACGCACGGGGAAGATTACCTTTTTCTGATGGATGCCAAATGCGAGACAGTTGTGCTTCCGGAGCTCAGTCTGGGCATCTGTTTCCTGATGCACAAGCTTTCCAAGGAAGAATGGGTCCTTCACGGAGGGCTCAGCTGATAAGAATCAGAAGTTATTTTCCCTACGGGAAGGCACGTGAGTACACAGGTTAACCGTGCTGTTGACGAATGACCAAAAACATGCTGGGATCACGTGACCTCGGCCCCGTGGTATGTGGTAGGGGTAGCATTGGTGATAGAGAGCTGCTTGACCCAGTGGCTTACAGGGTCAGGGGTTACTGCCCATTAGAAATGTGTGCTCCTCTAGCCCAGCAAGCTACCCTGCTTCTTCCTATCCGACTCCTTGTGTCTCTCGAGAGCTTCCTCATCCCAGCCACTCCTGAGGGATAGCCTTGGCTCACTCAAGCCCAATCCTCAGGAATCATCATTCATTTCTCTCTCCCTTTCTCCCACAGCAAAACTGTCTACTGCCCTGGTAGTTTTAACTTCAAACTTTATTCTGAATCTTCACCGAACCCCATCTCTGATGACTCAGAACAGTCATCCCTTGCATCACCTGCTCTCATTTTCCCTACTTAATAGTTCATAATTACTGTGGTAGAACAGAATTTGCCTAATTCCTGTCCTTACACTGCCACAGCGTATAACTTAAAGCCTGGGCCTCTCTCATGGGCAGTCACTCTGCTCCCCTCTTCCATCCCAGAACTTTCTAGGTCACTCTTGTTCTTTGACATTTAGGACTTTTCACACTGGAAGGTCTCAAGTCTGTAGTTTCTGTATGTGACTTCATTGACCCTACTGTTAGTATTTGTAACATGCATGAACATCCCTAATTCTGTGGACAGACTGTATAGCATACACACATACACACACACACATACATATACACACATATACATACATACATACACACATACATATACACATACACACACATACATACACATACACAGAGATGTCAATAGAAGACAAACATTTCAAAATTCAGAGGGTGCTGGATTTTTCTTGTTAGGAATGCTCAACTGGTTAAACCTCTATACGTCTTCCAAAATTTGGAAGTAAAAATCAAAACCTCCAGGCATGGGGACACTTCCAGACCCACAGGTTTCACATGCAGGCCCCATAGGACCTGCAGACCTGTGTTAACCTCCAGGCATGGGGACACCTCCAGACCCACAGATTTCACACCCAGGCCCCATTGGACCTGCGGATCCGGTGTTGGACCACATCTCCTCCCCTTGGGTTCTGCTGCTGGGAGCACAACCTAAGGTACTTCTTTTCAGAAGGAATTTTTCCTGCCACACGGGAGACAGATAACAGAGTCATGCATAAGTTTCCAGTGTTATCCAAATGTGAACGACACGGCCAGACAACTGAGCATGTTCAGGGAGTACACCACGAGGCAGACCCTATGAGATGGGATCCCAGATACGTAGAGCACAGAGAATGAGGAAGAAAAGACCATGAAGGGCAAACTCAAGACATATGCAAATTATCTCTCTGGAGCCAAGCAGCACTTCACTGTGGAGAGCGAGTGGATGTTCTTAGAATATCAGTTAATAATAGCAAACATCGCCGCTAACGAGGGCTGCAGACACACAATAGAATTTAATCGCCGCTACCACAGCCTCACAATGGGAAATTACAATGCCCTGAACTGAATAGGTTTCATTTTTCAAAGTGAATATTTTGCCTTTACAATCTCTCAGTGCCAACGATGCTCTTGGATTAGAACTGATTAGAGAGTCTTTTATCGAGAAACAAGGCTCTTGGCTGTTTACACAGATTGCTAAAGCTTTATCCAACTGAAACAAAAACTCTTTACACTCCTCTCCATCCTGCCTCTCCCAGAGCCTTTGATTATCTAGAGAGGACCTTGCTGTCTCTCTGCTTCAGCAAGGCATCGAGATAGGGGGAGAAACAAGAGCGGAGGTGCGGAGAGCTGAGATCTGCTCCGCCCACCCAGCACTTGGGCGGGTCCCAGCATCCGGCCATACTCTCCTGGAGTGACTCAGTACTTACAGATCCATACCAGGACCCCACTGCCTGCCAGGCTCTGTTATAGGTGCGAGGCTACAGACAAACCCACCCCAATCTCCGGCTGAATAAACTATAAAGGTCTAATTCCTTACACTGGCAAAATTAGCGGGGTAAAACAGAGAGAAGCATGTTACTAGTGTTTTTTTTTTTTAATGTCTCTGTATTCTGCAAATGTCTGTCTTCTTTCTAATGTTGTCCATTGCAACTCAAGTGCATGTTTTATGTATTCTACAGAAATAGCTATGCATGGTTACAGCAGCTCATGCTTTTTGACTCTTCAAATGGTTTTTTGAGAGTTTATGCACAAGCTCTCTTTACATCACTTCCGTCCTCTCCTTTTATCCCCCAACTCCTCCTGTGTTCTCCCCTCTCCCTCACAAATCCATGACCTCGCCTTAAACAATTAGTGTCAGATATATGTACATGTGTGTGTGTGAAAATATAACCTGCTGAGTCATTTAGCACTGCTCATGTGTGTCCTTGTGTATGAGTGTGTATACGTGTGTGTTTGTGGCGTGTGCCTGGGTGAGTGCATGTATCTGTGTATGTGTGCATGTATGCGTATATGTGTATATGTGTGTATGTAGTGTGTTTGTGAATGTATATGCGTGTGTGTGTGTGTGTGTGTGTGTGAGCATGTGTGTGCATGAGTGTTTAAGGCTGGCCACTTGGGATTAAATAGCTCATCAGGGGACTCATTCTTAGAGAACACCGACCCTTCCTCCCTTGGCAGCCATTAATTACCTGTAGCTCTTCATCTAGGGGTACAGCCTTGCAAGAAGATCTCCTTCCCCCTCCCAGCCCCGTCTATGTTGGCATGTCAGTTGCTGTTGCAGTTGTGCAAGTCTTGCTTAGGCGACCATATTATTGAGTTTTCCTGGATGCAACTCTCCTGACACAATTAGATGACATCATCTTCCTGCAGGCATCCTAGGTCCTTACAACCTTCCCACCCACTCCTCCATGATGTCCCCTGAGCCTTACGATTTGGGGTTTGCATGCGCATGCATCGGTTGGGTCTAGCCATACCAAGATCACTTGTTCTCAGGTGCAGCAGTTGATGATCTCCCACCTAGAATCCTGTTACTCAAACGCCTTGCTGAATTCCTGGGATCTTAGGTAATTTGGTTGCTATACAAAGAGGCTGCTGCAGGTCTGTGTCATCAAACCTAATATTTATGCAGTGACATGTGACCACTTCTATTCAGCAGGATGGATAAAGATATGTGTCTTGATTCATACCTCTCTGTGTGTGTGTTTATCAGCTTAGTTTAATTTTGACCATCACATGAATGGCAAAACTCAGTAAATATACCATTGGGTTACAGGGTCCTTTGGTTTTGTTGCCCCCCTCCAGACCCCAGAATTGCATTTGAGAAATTGTGGGTCTACAGCTCATAATCTGTGAAATCAGTAGAACATGGGTTAGGGCTTAAAATCCAAATTTATCAAAGATATTCATTAGAGTTGCATTTGCTGTAATGGTGTCTGACCTCTAGATGACCCAGCTTTATAAATAAACTTAAAGCACCTCCAACTTCATTGCTATTTCATTGATCCATAAAATACTTCCAAGTACTTGTATTTATCAACTTCATAGAAAGTGCCTCTCTGAAAACACACAGAGACAGACAAGCAGCATGGCTCTGGTGTCCCAGATCATAACTCTTGTGCACATTAGTAGTCAGCTATAATATAATTTTTAAGACCCCAGGAGGGACCCTTGAAACTTGGTGTGACAGAATTGGACCATGCCATATGGCGGGCCCACTTTCCCTGTGCTTAAGATAGCACTACTCAAAGTGATCTCTTTAGCTTATACGTTAGAGCCAATGGCGTCCACTCACAAGCCCCCAGTGGCTTCCCAGGGTACCTAGATACAAAGCTAGAGTCCTTACTTTGTCTGGCTCCATCTGACCTTCTCTGTCTCTCTCACAGTCTCCTCATGGTCCAACCACCTGGCCTTCTAATTCTTCTAGCTCCCCAACCTCTCAGCGCACACCCATGTCTCATGCCCTAAATACGTGGGGAGGCTCCACTCTTTACCCTTTAACATTCAGGCTGGGGCTAAACATCACTAACCATAAGAAAGCAATATCCCTACCCACTCCTATGGTGGGGACCATGATCACATCATCCAATTTATCTTCTTCAAGAGATTCTCAAGTTCTGAAGTGATGCTCTGGTTCGCTAGACTGTTGTTGTTGCTGTTGCTGCTTTTGTTGTTGTTGCTGTTGTCGTTGTTATTGTTGTTGCTGTTGTTGTTGCTGTTGTTATTGCCCCTGTATTGGTGCTATACCATCCTCCATCACTTTGGGTATGGGCCAGTGGGTGATTTGCACCAGGCCTTTATTTATAAGGTTACTGACTGACTCTCCACTAAACTACAGATGTGTCCTGTGGGGCTGGAAGGAGCCATACCCGGCTATCTGGGATCCTGAAGTGAGCAAGGGGACACATGGACCTCAGTCTCTCGGTTTCCCCAAGGAAGGCAAGGGAGGGCAGGGTATACCAGAGAATGATTAATTTGAATGATTCAAGTGGACTCTAGCGTGTAGAAACTGTTTCTAGCTGTCCGGTCTCAGCCTTGGGACGACTCCACATGGGGAAGTCACTGGCTTGGTGTGTGTTAGATGAAGGAGAGGCATGTGAGGTCACAGCAGAGACGTCTCTCCTCAGTCTCACCCTGAAATTAATGGAAGCCAGATCAGCAAATAACAAAATCCAAGAAAACTTGGAACCACCTCATGTAGCACCAAAACCCAAAAGAGGAGTGTTTATATAAAAGTTAAATTCATTTCTCTCCAGCATGGGCTAAGCTAAGAAGTTAACAAACTCAGTGCCAAGATGGCAGAGGCCAGACTATAAGCAGGGAGGCATGCTGCCATCTCTCAGCTCCCTGTCTCCAGCTTGGTACCACCCCCTCTGGATCAGTGTGTCATCGGCTGCATTAGCTGCCTCTTGCTGCTGTAACCAATGACTACCTTCTCCGAACCTTAAAGCAGTGCATCCCTATCACGCCATTGTTCCCAGAGGCCACAATCCAGAATATGTCTTACAGTGCCTACTACAGAGGGACAGCTGTTAAACAGTGCTGGGTAAGCAGCTCAACCTGTAGAGGTTGCCATGCAAGCACAAGGACCAGAGTTCAAGCCCCAGATGCTACATTAAGAAAGCCAGACGTGGTGACCTGTGCCTGTAAACTCAAAGACAAGAGGACCACTGGAACCATCTTACCAGTCAGGCTGGTCTACTGGGCAAGCTCCTGGTCAACGACAGACTCCATCTCAAAAAACAAGATGGTGAGAGATTGAAGAAGACACCTGTGATTGCACTTTGAACTCTCTATACACCTGCATGTTCACTAGCTCCCAGGCTAATGTGCACTTACACGTACACTTACAGACCTCAAGCGCGCGCATGCGCGCGCGCACACACACGCACATATACACACACACAAAGTTGTCTATAACATCTTTCTCAGGACTGGAGCCATGGCTCAGTTGCCCAGAGCATTCACCTCTCTTTTCAGAATACCCGAATTCAGTTCTCAGCACCCACGTAGGAAGGGTTGTAACCGCCTAGGATTCCAGCTCCGGAGAATCTGATGCCCTTTCTAGCTTCTGTGGGCACCCCCACCTACATGCACATATACATACACATATAAATAAAAATGAATAAATCTGTAAAAATTGTGTTTCTCTTCGAAGCTCTAAGAAATATCAGTGTCTTTTCCATTCATTCATTCATCCATTCATTACCATCCATTCATTCATTCGTGTCTACAACAACCTGTATTCCTGGACTCTTAGCCTGTCACCCAACTCTCAAACCACATCACCTCTGCTTTCATTCCATGCTTCCTTGCCTTCTTGCCCCCACCAGCTCTCTCTGTCTCTGTGTCTCTCTGTCTCTGTGTCTCTCTGTCTCTGTGTCTCTCTGTCTCTCTGTCTCTGTGTCTCTCTGTCTCTGTGTCTCTCTGTCTCTGTGTCTCTCTGTCTCCCTTTCTCTCTGTGTCTCTCTGTCTCTGTGTCTCTCTGTCTCTGTGTCTCTCTGTCTCTGTGTCTCTCTCTCTCTGTGTCTCTCTGTCTCCCTTTCTCTCTGTGTCTCTCTGTCTCTGTGTCTCTCTGTCTCTGTGTCTCTCTGTCTCCCTTTCTCTCTGTATGTCTCTGTCTCTGTGTCTCTCTGTCTCTGTGTCTCTCTGTCTCTGTGTCTCTCTGTCTCTGTGTCTCTCTGTCTCTGTGTCTCTCTGTCTCTGTGTCTCTCTGTATGTCTCTGTCTCTGTTTCTCTCTCTCTCTCTTGACCCTTCTGATTACACTGGCCCACTCAAGACCTGCATACTTAAAGTATTGCTTTACGTGCTAAGGGGGCGTTTCACAGGGTTAGAGTTTAGCCAGGTCTATCCTTAGGAGGCCATATCTGTGTTCACTGTAACATGTTCTCTAAGGTGGAATAGAGAACTCCAGATGTCATCAGATCCATTCCTTTCTTTCATTATACCAACTCTTCAAAGACACACCTAGGTTATTCTAGTTTCATTTGTGTTTCTATGATAAAAAGGGGAAAAAAACAGGAAACAAACAAACAAACCACCACAACAAAGCAGTGTTAGGGGAGAGAGGGTTTTATTTCAGCTTATGACTCCAGGTCATAGTCCATCATTGCGGGAAATTGGGGGAGAAGCTTTGAATAGCCCATCCCATCCACAGTCAAGAGCAGACAGAAGGTAATGCATGGATGCTGGCGCTTGGGCTCTGCTCTAGCCTTACACAGTCCGGGATGCATTACCTAGGAAATGTGCTGTCCATGGTAGGCTGGATCTTCCTACATCACTTAATGAAGACAATGACGTACAGACATACCCACAGTCCCTCATTGAGACTCTTTTCCCAGATGATTCTGGGTTGTGTAAAGTCAACGATTAAAATTAACCACGTCACTGTTCTCCTTTGTCGAAAGTCTGGTCATCCTGTTGGCCAGCCAAGCCACATGGCCACCACTGCAATGGCAATGTGTTTAATGTCCAACATCCTCTCTGAGCCCTTCTGTAAATCCTGCAGTGTGGAATTTACAAGGGAGAATATTATGCTGAAAACATCTCAGCTGCTTATTTTCTGCTGTACTAATGTCACTCGGAGAACAGATGTTGGTCAAGGGATATGTCAGCAGCAATTGAGTTCACCAGCTTTTGCTAAGAGATCATAAAAGAGTTCGTGATTTTAATCAAAGTTTGCCATCCATCCAGAACTTCAGAAGTGGATTCCCATCAAAGGCAAATTTCTGCTCTGGGAAGTTACCCACCCCAAGAGGAACAAAGGTGAACTCTGGGTCCAAAACGGAAATATAAAATCAATCATGACAATTATTTCACTAAATTATTTTAAACCGCAGCGTATCGAGAAGGCTCAGGTAAATGTCGGCTGTCACGCCAACAAGCCGAACCAACCCGGTCCATGACCTTTTCCTTGTTAAAATGCATGTCAGTATGCAAAATAGAATCACTCCCTATCAGAACAGAGTGTACCTTCTCTTTCCAGAAGGTCTTAAAAAATAATCTACAGGAAAATGGAATTCAGGGGGAAATTTAGTTTCACAAGAGACATGAAAAAAATCTTTAAAATATGCTCAGTCGTCACATCAGAGCCTATTTTGAGTTTGGACCTGAGCTTGCTTCAAAACAAAATACTCCTGAGTGGGATACCCTGACAGGAAGGTCTCCCAGCATTCCTCTCCTGATAAAGAGCCCCTTCCCTGTCACTTCTGTCCACTAGACCAGTGGTTCTCAACCTTCTTAACGCTGTGACTCTTTGATACATTTATTCCCCAACCATAGAATTATTTCTCTTGCTGCTTCATAACTGTGATCTTGCTACTGTTATGAATTCCAGTGTAAACATCTGTGTTTTCACTAGTGTTAGGCCACCCCCGGGAAAGACTCTTTCGATCCTAAAAGGGTCCAAGCCCGATCAAGTGGAGAACTGCTTTACTACACCCAGTACCGAACCAAAAACGACTGAGACGCTTAGAGTGAGGACCAAATGCAAGCGCTTTGCTAAAGAGCACGCTTCGGCCAGAAGCTAGGCACGCATTCTTAATTCTCAGGGGATCCCACAAAAGACCACAGCAAAGCGCTGCATAGTCAGCATCACCCTGGGCAAGTCTGCCAAAAGCACTGTGTTATTCAAAGGGGCTGTTAACATCCCCCGGTCAGAAGCGAGTGGGAAGGGAGCAGGTAACCTCGAAGAGTCGGAAGTGAGGAGAGCAGTGTACAAAAAGACCACGATGCTGGTCAGAACTTTCATTCTGAGACAAATACCCGAGACAAACTGTATTTCAAGGACAGAAGACTTATTTGGGCTCATGGTTTCAGAGAGCTCCATCTATGGTCGCTTGGTTCCCTTGCATGTGAGCCCGTGTGAGAGAAAAGAGAATCCTTAAGCCTGGGAATGCGGTTGGGCCAGATTGTGGGGCGGAGGCACAGCCAGAACTTCCTCCACGATGATAGGGGTCGCTGTTATTTTTCAGATTCCTACCCACATCCTTCAGACAAACGCTCTTGCTGCGGTCACACCAGGTAGACTGGCTGGCCAGTAAACCAAGGAGATCCTGCTGTGTCCTCCTCCCTCTCCCGGATGATAAACACACACACACTAACCTTTGCAATTTTATGCGGTTTGGTTCTCCGGGCTGAACTCAGTTCCCTATATTTATAAGGCAGCAGTTTACCGACTGAGCCCACTTCCAGGCTTAGGACATGACTTTTTAAAAATATAGAAAGCTTTTCATGGAACTTGGGTCAGTCGATAGGATAATGTGGGCACATCTGAGAATATGCCAGTTTTCTAGCTCTTGTTCTTCAGATGGCCAGTAATTCAGCATCCTGGCACAGTGCCCATTCACTGACTGTAACCTCACAGATCAGGAGTCCAAGCATGGCTTCTTTCCCGGAAGACCTCTCCTTGGGATCTTCCTGGGCTGAAGGCAAGGTTTACATGGGCAGGGTTTACATCCAAGAACCAAGGGTAGATATGTCTCCAAGCTCCTTCAGGAAGTTGACCCCCGAGGTTGAAGGACTGGAGCCCCCTTTTCTCCGTCCATCCGATGCCTCTCATGACTATGTCACTGCCTACATCCCTTGCCATGTGGCCCTGTCAGCTCCACAACAACAGGAGACTGTCTCTTGTATTCTTTGGAACTCTCTTCAGAAATGGCCCTGTTTCTCCTAAGGGAGTTCCAAGAATCTTTCCAGCTCTTGGTCGATGACTAATAAGTTGTCATAATCACAATGGCAAAGTCCTTCATTCATAGGGACATGTCACAATGGTCGCAGACGCCTCCCACAACCAAGGGGGGAAGGGATTAAATGAGGGTGAGAGTCACCAAGGTCACTTCATAAAATTCTGCCTCTAGTACCTGGCAATGCTTGATATAAGGCATCGGGGTAGGACAGTCCCAAACCAATGACCCATGTGACCATCTGATAGATTACAGATGCATAGACATCACTGATGAACCTTGCACCCCCAGAGTTAGACTGTCGGGGCTCATCCCTGACAGTGACACCTGTTATTCAGTTTGTTGGCTTTCTCGGCACCAAGAGGCTCGTTCTTGCTCTAACCTCAGACACATAGAACTTACCTCAGATTGTGAGAACGAGTGACCATGAAATTCATGTGACTACCAAGCACAGTACCCAGGAAGGAACAAGCACTTGGTGCTATTAGAATGACCGACAGCAATGCTAGACATATCTGACTGCTATCCATATGTGTCTTACTTTTCCAGCATTGCCGTGAGTCCAGGATGAGCTCACAGCACAGTTGAGAGACTCCCCATGGTTTATGCAGCTTAACACGGATTCTGGGAGCAGTAACGCTAGGCCCTGGGTGCATCTGCTCAAGAACAAATGCCAGTGGCCTCAGGCAATGAGATCATCTCCAGAGCCAGCTGCATTGACAAGATGGTTTGTCACACATTATAGATTCCTCAGAGCACAGAGACTGTGAGAGAAGAGAGTGCAGCCATTCTAGCAGAGAGGGGGAGATGGGGGAGGTTGTCGGAAGAGTGGAGCCCCCACACCAGGCACACAAGCAGCTTCCCTCCTCTCCGATCTGTGACCTCTGATGAGCCTCTTGGGTGTTTGCTTTCTTCTGGTCAGTCTTGTGTGCTGGGCTCCTTCCCGAAGAACACAGCTCAGCTGCAGACCTGGGAGGCGGTGGGGGAGTGTTCTATCCAGAATCGTCGGCATCTTTAGCTGGTCAGGAACAGGGGTATGTTCTCTGGTCTTTTTCTACAGCTGTGCCTTCCAAAGTGGAAAATAAGCAGAAAAAAATAAATCTATTTAAGCTAACCCTTTTTTCAACTTTTATTTTTGTTTATGTGCTGGTGCTCGTATGCTTCCTTGTCTGCCTATGTACTGTGTGCCTGTGGAGGCCAGAAGAGAGCATCAGATACCCTGGAACTGGGGTTACAAGCAGCTATGTAGGTGCTGAAAACTAAACCTGGGTCCCCTGCAAGAGAAGCCAGTACTGTTAGCCACCAACCCTTAAAGTGACTCTTATGTGCCCTGGGATGTGTGCAGTGCTCAGAGGAGAAGCTCAGGGCCTGTCCTTATCTTTGTACTTCGTTTGAGATGAGGTCTGGAGGCTATGAGACATGAGTGTCCAAGTATTCTCTCCCCTCCCCCTTCTGTCTTAACACAGGAACCCACTGGGCTTGTGCCACTGTGCCTGGCCTTTTCTGTTGGTCTAGGCATCAGACTTGGGTCCTTACAACTCAGCATTGGGTACAATGCTGCTGAGCGGCCAGCATTTTACCCACTGAGCCATCTCCCCCTCCCAACGTTACATTTTCACCTGCAACTTGACACACGTGTTGCTGGGAAAAGATGGAGCTCCAAGCTCTGTGACTGAACAGGACAAAGTGTGGCCCAAGACGACCAATGCTGTGCTCCTCTGGCCCCACAGCTTCCCACAGTCTTCCTCAATTTACCCATGCCCAGAAATCAAGACTCATGGGCTACATCTACAGCACCTTTTATAGAAAAGGATGGTTGAATTACAACCCCCACAAAGGTCCATGGGAGTCTTGCCTGCGAGGGCCGGTGAACCCAAGCATGAACACAAGCGTGGTATTTGGAAATGAAGCTTTGTGGCTCACTCTCAGAAGAGGCCCTACTCCCTTATAAAGCTCCCTAATCCAAAGACTAGTGCCCTGAGAAGAGGACAAAGGACTCCGAGAGACATAGGAAAGCTCCCAGGGGACAACTAAAGCAAGACCACAGTGACAAGCCCGCAAGCCAAGGAATCCTGGGGACTCCCCCAAATACCAAGAGCTCCCTGAAGGACGTGACTCAAATACCCAGAGCCTCCTGAGGGGAAGACCCTACTGAGGTACCTCGATTTTGAACCTGGCTTCCAGGAGAGAGACAAAACGCAGCCCTGTCCCCTCAGCCAGACTAGCAAGGAGCTTTGGCGTCCCGGCCCTAGTAAACGATCCGAGCGTGTATAAGGTTGGCACACTCAGTCCCGGCCCTAGTAAACGATCCGAGCATGTATAAGGTTGGCACACTCAAAGAGTGCGGTAGAGTCTCCATGACAGTGAACGACAGGACGAGGAGTTTGGGGCTCCGATGCTGTGACCGTGGCTGCTCAGCCAAGGGGGACAATGGTCACCGCTCGCCCTGCAATGGGAAGTCGGGACGGGAACTCTCAGCAGGGAAGCAGTCTCTTGTGGCTCCCATTTCCTGGTACCATTAGGGCACTATGATAAGAGACCCAGAACAAAGTGGGTGGGCCAGTGCGCCTGCAGATGGTGAGTACTGGCTGAGAGCAAATGGTGGCTTGATATCTGGGAACAGTAGCATCAACATGTTTGGAAAGGTGGGGACACTGACTAAGGGCATGGTGGCATTTGACAAGGCCAGGAGCTGCTGGGAACGCTTATTCAAAATCCCTGAGGAGGCCCTTCTTTCTACTACAGACAATTGTCAGCCATCTCCCTGGAATCCTGAGTTCACTCTGGGCTGAGGCATAGGTGTTTTATTATCTCTTTCTCTTATTGTTTAACCGTTTTACACAGTTACATAATGAATGTTAGTGCTTTTCTTTCTCACACACACAGGCCCATTCTTCTTGTCTGTTGCCACACATGCATAACCAGGTCGCCCGCTGCCCCGAATCCACTGTCATTCTCTGCTACCTACGGCCAGCCTGTGCTATACCTTTCCCCCTCTGAGTATGAAAAGGCCACATTTTATATTTTCCCCACTGTGATCATTCTGCTTTTGTGACTATGTATTGGTTTCCCTGGCAACATGTAGACTTGGAGCTGATTGGTCAGGTTGGTGGATTCATTGTGAGAGCCACGGGCCCAGTTTTGAGTGGTGAAATGTTCGCATACTAACCAGAGTTGCAGAGACAAGCCTGATCAGGAAAATCCAATTGAGTCAGAACATTTGCATCACCTTGGTCTGCCAGGGAGCACCGCCCCACCCCCACCCCTCTGCCGCACCTGCTACACAAATGTCCCCATATTGCTTTGGAGCTGATTCAGGGGCTCACTTAAGTCTTTGATATAGCTGTTAGGAAATGTGTTTAGTGATGGTATGTTTGGCCCAGAGTTCAGAATCTGTTTATCGATGATAAGAAATGAATTCTTAGTGTTTGGGAGATATCTCAGAGGGAAAAAAAATGTTTGACTCACAAGCATAATGACCTGAGTTGAATCCACAAAGATCTCATTTTAAAAGAAATGCTGAGTATGGTGCTGTGTGCTTGCAGTCCCAGCACTGGGGAGGCAGAGGCAAAGGGACCCCTGGAGGTCACTGGCCAGCAAGCACCGCCTGCTTGCTGAGCTCCAGGTCAGTGAGAGAACTTGTCTCAGAAACAGACAAGGGCAGTGCCTAAAGAAGATGCCCAGAGAGCGAGAGTGAGAACAAGAGAGAGAGAGAGAGAGAGAGAGAGAGAGAGAGAGAGAGAGAGAGAGAGAGA
>NW_022196897.1:155405699-155419175 GCF_008632895.1 Mastomys coucha | reverse complement strand
AGAGAGAGAGAGAGAGAGAGAGAGAGAGGCAGAAGTTTTCAAAGTAGTGGAGGGCCAAACCTCCCAGCTTCTGGACAACACCATTAGAAGCTGCTACACAGATGGGATTTGGGCCTCCTGTGCCATCCCTTGTAAGTCACCCACTCAGACAGATGTTTCACTTTTCCAAACTAACTCTCATTCATAAGGAAAGACTCTCCTCACAAGAATGAGGTCGCAGGAGTACGACACAAGGAAGACTTAAGCTGGAATAAAACTACAATCCCGTCTGCCCTGAAGAGAGAGTTGTTTATTTACTCAACATTTCCCACATGTGCTTTAATTATATGAACAGGCCTCTATTTAAGCACTAATTGCCTTGAGTACTGGTCACCCCTCTGCACAAATCTTTATTGCCCCATGAATAAAAACAAAACAAAACAAAAAAATGTGTAAACAACGAAAGTGTGTGCGGCTGCCTCAGGAAGCCATGCTGTAAGTCATTTTTTTTTTTTAATTTTTCTCTTATTTGCAAGTCGCCCTACCTGGCTCACTTTTTGCAGTTCTTGTGTTTTCAGAGGAAGTTTACCGTTGAGACGTGGAGCGGCTTCGTTCTGCACTAGAATGTATTTGGTTGTGCTTTGGAGCCAGCCTAGTCTTAATATAGACAGAAATTACAGCCACTGGTGAGTACACTCTCCTCACATGGGCTAAGTGTTGCTGCTGCTTGGCCCAGTCAAGCTGACATTGAGGCCATCCGAAGAAGGGGAGAGACATCGGAGGGAGAGAACCAAGACTCATTCTTCAGATATTCTTTCCGACAGACGGATTTCATAGTAATCATTAACTCCTCCATAGAGTTTGTGAGTGTGTGTGCGTGCGTGCGTGTGTGTGTGTGTGTGTGTGTGTGTGTACTTTCTAAAACTCATAGTACCACCCCCACCACCTTTTAAGAAAAAATTCTTGTTAATTGTTCAGAGAGCAAAGAAAGCGTCATCCAGTGGGTATGAACCAACTAGACAACTTCTTGGGCTCTTGCTAGCAAGCCAATGCTGCCAACTTCCACACGTGTGCTCTCTGGGGTGTCACATGGGCTGAATTTTCTTCACATCCTGTTTTTGCCTGATTATCTATGTTATGAATGTAAATAAAATATGGATGATAAATGTGTGTATTTCCTTTGGATTTGTGCAAGTGGTGAACAGTTTTACCCCTCTGGTTGGTTTGATTTGGGATTTTCGAGTCATAGTCTCACTCTGGGCTCACTATGTACCCCAGGCTACCCTGCTACCTCAGCCTCAAGAGCATATATTTAAACACTTCAATTACACCGTTGTTATAACTCTCTTCGATCTGTCTCTACTGTGTCTGTGCTCCAGGTCCCAGTGCAGGCTCTTTGGGCTTCTGCCCCTAGGGAACCCTGTTTACTTCAGGACCAAGTCTCCAGGGAATGACTGCCATTTGGCCAAGAGGCCTCAGGTCACTAGCCGCTCCCATGGACCCCTGGCTTTGGCCTGCCTCTCCCTGGTTGGTCCTCAGGCTTACCCATCAGAAGCTACCGCTCCCTGATTGGTCCTCAGGCCTGCCCATGAGAAGCTACTATTCTTGATATCCCCAATGCTAGGACTCTGAGTCCCAGGTAAGAGCCCAAAACATCATATTCAGATTTTCAGAGAAGACACAGCAGCACAAGGAAAGGAAACACATTGTAAGTCTGTGGGGGAAGGAATTCACTGAAAGGAAAAGATAATGAGGTCAAAGCCAGAGATGGAGATGGGAGGAAACAGCGAGGCTTCGTTTGGAACCAACGGAGGGAGCGCGAAGAAGAATAGGATCCAAATGAAAGGCTCGATGCAAGCGCTGGGACTGGGGAGGTGGGGGTGTGTGTGGAGGAGACAAAAGGACGCGGACCTTAATAAAGCAGAAGAGAAAATGAAAACACGACACAAAGCCCCGTGGTTCCACATACAAGCCAAGGTACATACAAACGCCAATAAAAGCAGAGAAAGGAGGGACAAAGGACGCCATAGCAACCCCAGAGCGCTCTGTTGTGCTACAGGCTGCAGCACGCATGGTCATCCATCAAAGACTCTCCACACCCAAACACACGTCCATGCCGGGATGGCTGTGCCCTCCTAGCCAGAGGAATCCAGGCCCTGGCAACACACACTTATCTCCCCTTCTTTACTCTTCCCTCCCTCTCTTCAAATTCGAGCCAGTTTTGCACAAAGCCTCCCCTGTTTGTCCAACAGCTGCCCCTGAAAGGCAGAGAAATCCAACCTGGACCCAGAGTGGCATAGCCCGGATTATACGTCCCCAAATTATTCCAGATCAGGGCAAAGTATAGCCTTCCCTTATACCGAGAGAGAGAGAGAGAGAGAGAGAGAGAGAGAGAGAGAGAGAGAGAGAGAGAGAGAGAGAGAGAGAGAGAGAGGCCCTGCTCGTTAGAAAACAAAGACAGCACAGAGCACATGAGTTTTTGCATGCCTCTGCAGAAATCAAGCATCCCCCCCTCCCCGCCCAAGGGATTGTGTTTCCCACTAAGTACAGCTAGTGCATTTCCCTAATTCAAGAGAAGGACACTCAATTCCTCCCACCTCTACCTTCCCCCTGCCTTAGAGCCCTCCTCTAGATGAACGTCTTTCTACTTCCTGGTGGTTGGAGTACTGGGACTCTGAAGGAACGAAGGGCCAGCAAAGGCCAGATCGCTGGCCTCCATGAGACCCTAATGGAGATATTGACACGTCTGCCTAGGAAGCTAAACTTAGCCCCGTGGAAGGCACGCACAGGCTTTCTCACTTTATCTCTGCATTTGGAAAGTTTCAGCGGCTGCTGCCGTATGAATATTTATTAATGCGTGTGAATCAGAACCTGCGATTATTACTCAAACTCTCTTTTTTTGCCTTACAAGCTTCAACTCAGAAGAATAAAAACACATCTGCTTTAGCACTTCCCATATTTTATTCAATGTTTGAACAGCTTTGCTGTAAATATCTCATCCATTACGATTCAGTTGTGACTGTATCGGCTGCACGTCTCCTGTTTTACCGCTGTCATTGCAGTGAGACAACACACTGTTAATTCCGTTAACTAACAACTTCATTGTTCCAGCTACACAGCGATCTCCCGTTTGTTGGGTCCACATGTTAAGAGAGAATTGGTTATAATGGGTGAGGCATGTTCTCTTTGTTCACGTGAGTGGGTCTTTGTCTAAGAGTGTTGCTTAATATCTTGCCATAGAAAAAAAATGAGTAAATCGGAAGACGGCCAGATCCAGTGGTGTTGGGTGAAGAGGTACAAACTCCTGCATCTCCAGCTGGGGCAGATGCAAGCATCCTGGGTGCGTCTCCTGGAACTCTCCAGCCAGCTAGCTCACGGCTTTGCCTTGTGGTTCTAGAGTAGTGATTACCTTCTCTTCAGTAGCACGTGTGGTCCTGCTGGGAGGAAGGGAGGAGGAATTGGTAGAATTCCTCATCTCAGATTGCTGGCTCTTCAGGAAATCAATCATCCTTGATTTTTAAGTCTTCAAGTGCTTTCCTGGAAACACGACATTCCCAACTAACTTGGAGAAAGTTTGAGAAGAAGCCGAAGTTGGCCATCCTGCTGACACCGGAAATGTAAGTGATAGGAAATGGATGAACAGACAGTTGAAAAACTGAAGCCTCATCCAAGGGGCTGAGATGTTGTCAGGAAGGTCAAGGAGGGACCGTTAGCTTGACAACCACATCACTGCGTTTTCACTGACAGCTTCTGCAGTTCCCAACACTGTCCCCCACCATGCGATTCAACAGGACCCTGGAACAGGGTGCCACCGCACAAGGACTAGATCATCAGCGGTCAGTCACAAAGAAGCATCTCCGGCCCACCGCCACCATCTAAATATCCCCGAGAGTGGATGGTAAAGAGGACTTGATTCACCTGGAACTTGGGCTGGAAGGGAATCTGGGAAACGCGGGCTTGGGGCTTTCTAATTTCTCCAAACAAAAAGCAGAAAGCAGTGTGCAAGAAATGGGGATTTGTATGCCTGGCATCAAGCCTTCTGTGTCCCCACAGGTTGGAGAAAGAACGTTCATGGTTCTGATAGGGGAGCGCAGCTTCATTACAATCTGCTGCTTCTGGTTCCCTGGGTCTTTAACTCTATCTTTTAATTCAGCTAAAATCCAATAACTAATCTAAATGGTTTGAATACAATGGTCAAGTGCTTTATGCCACTGAACGATGAATTCACAGGAAATGTGAGTCAAATCTGCCTATAATCTGCGTATTGGTTGTTTTTTTGTTTTTGTTTGTTTGTTTGTTTGTTGGTGTTGGTTTTGGGGGTTTTGGTTTTATGGTTTTTTGGTTTGTTTTTGTTTGGTTGGTTGGTTTTGGTTTTGGTTGTTTTTTTCCTCATCTCTATGAACAAGTGCTCAGCAAGGAACAGCTTAGAGTGGTGGTATGGTCTGAAAATACTACCTACCCTCCGTCATGAGACCACATGCAGGTGGGAGCAGCTGTAACAAAGTAAGGCCCCCAGGTGACCCACATTCCGCAGCTAGGTCCAGTGCCTAAAGGTCCTATGTCCTTCCAGAGCAACACCTTCAGCTGGAGAGACAAGCCATAAGCCTTTGGAGAGCATGTCACATTCGAGCCATAGCACCCTTTAAGATCCCTGACTTCCAAAAGCTAGAGAAATGGCTCGATGGTTCTCACAGAGAACCTGCTACTCTTCCACAGGGCTGGAGTTGAGACCCCAGCACTCACTTAGTGACTCACAACCATCTGTAACTCCAGATCCAGGACGTCCAACACACTTTGCTGGCCACTGTAAGCACCAGGCATGCGCAAAGTTCACAGACATACATGAAGGCAAAGACACCCACACTCATAAAATAAATAACTCAAAAGGAAAAGGCTACCTGCTTTCTCTAAGAGCAGCCTCAAGTAGACAGAGACAGCAGAGAGAAAATAATTTTTTGTAGAATTTCAACTCTCTGGGACAATTGAGGGATTATTGAAGAGGAGGTGAGGCCTTTTCTCACCATGTTTTGATTTGCTGGCTGTTGGCTTTTCCTCTTTTAAAGTCCACTTCTGAGTATCTACCTGGGTGAGTTCAGCCCCTGACAGGCTTTGTTCAAATTCTGGGTGAAGATTCGCCATCTGTCCCCAGCACTTTCACCTGGCTGACTTCTTTGTAATCACACAGCTACGGAATAAACAAGAAGAAACCGTGTGTTCTGACGGGGAGCCATAGATCCCGGCCTGTGTCTGACCTATTCATAAGAAAACTAGAAAGGAGAAAAATAGCAACCTTCAGAAGGTCATTGGAGTCTACTGATATCAAAACACAAACGAGCCAAACATCTGAGGAAGCGGCCTGGTTCATCAGAGGTAATTTTTCTAAGACACCGCTCCTTAAGGAAAACCTCCCTTCGTTGTGATTCTGAATCTGTCTCCTGAGAAATCTTGGATGGCTGCTGATCGTTTTGCATTCCTTGACGCCCTTAACTTTCTGGCTGCATGTTGGAAATCATTTTAAATGAATTGAATAAAATTCACAAGTGTTATGTGCCAGAAGATGATGAACTCACAGGAAATATGACTCAAACCCACTTTTTTCATTTTGTTTTCCCCCCGTAATAAATAGAAATGAACAAATGCGGCTTTAATGACATCTTGGAGCGAGAGCTTTATTGATATATCATCAGTTGGAAGCGTGTAACGCTTTCGTAAAATAAACTCCATTCTGCATATTTATAACCAGATTGAAAAAGGTGTGTTTGTTATTTTGTGTGACATTTCCTAACGATAGTGACGTTTTCTGTATGAAGATATACATGCGCCATCACAAAAACACACAATATTTCAGCTTACAGAATGTTTCCTTGATTGAAGGCGGGTTTTACTTACTTAGTCTCCATTACTTTTTAACCTGTGCTCACAAACTTAAAAACAACTCTTCTGCTGTAAAGCTATCCACAGCTTCACAATTCTGTCATGTGAGAGAAAATTCAGAGCTGAGCCCTCCCCTGGGCCCTTGGGGTTTGACCCTCAGCCCTAGCTGTGGTTTGGGACAGACGGAAGTCTTCAGGAGATGAAAAGGACAAACTGAGAAAACCAGAGGGGAGGGGCGGGATTCTCTGAACGTCTTAAAGGGAAAGGACTGGCCCAAATACTGGCATAGCCAGGCAGTACCAGACTTGACTAGAGATTGAGTTGTAGATTTACGGCTGGATGCTGCCAAGGTTTCTGCACGGAGGGTCCAAAGGCTGAGATTTCTGAACACATTAGGCCTGAAGTAGAGCACTTAATGATAAGAAATGTTTCTTTTCATGTATGAGGAGGAAGCCTGCGCCTTTTAAGGTAAGGATGACCATGTAAGAAAGCAACAGCTCCCTTATCTCATTGGTGGCACACAGTAAGCTTCCACTCCACTGGGCCTCTTTCCCTTTTCTCACCAGAGGCCTAGCATGCCGGCCTTCCGTTGGCTTGATCCTAAACATGAAGGCTCAGACACCAGTTATTGCAACGAAGGATAAGCCTGTTGTATTGTCCCCTGCTGTAGGAAAATGTCCCCCAAAATTCAATAGCTGAAAACAAAATGCCTGTCTCATCTCTCAGCTTCAGTGGGTCAGAGACCCAGGTATGGCCTCTCTCAGTCCTACAACTGAGGTGAGAGGCTTTGGTTTCAAGGGAGAGCTTCCCTTCCTCATTGGCTATGGCCTGGCGGCCACTGTTTGCCTTTGTCACACGATCCTTTCCATAGACAGATCAAATCAAGGCAGCTGGTCTCATCGGGAGTAAGGGAGAGCGGAACGCAGCGGCAGGGGGCTCACGGCCTTTGGTAGCCTAGTCTTGGTCTTGATGCCGATCGTTTTTACCATAGTTGATTGGTTGATACCAACACATACATCCATCTTCCATTCATGGCGAAAGATTTACACAAGAGTATGGATATCAGCAGACAGGAATCGGGGAGTCAGCCATCTCAGAAACGACCCACTGACACTGCCACAAGCACTATGATGAGAAAATTGGTTTCAAAGAATATGGGTTCATCCATCCCTGGAGCAAGGGGGAAAATCAGACAGTATTTCCTGACCCATGAGTGGAGGCGACCATCAATAATATTTGCGTCGCCAAATGGATGTCAGTAGACGTGAACATAGAGTTAGATGAAGTAGGCTCGTGTCGTGGTGGCTCCCAAGTTCCTGTATGTTGATATGCCTGAGCATTTGAGGCCTAAACATCCCTGTAACATTTCATGGAACTCAAAAAAAAAAAAAAAAACGTGTTTACTTCCACGTGTGGGGAGGGGGAGAGATTTGCATCCAGTCTCTCTGCTCTCTGTGCTGGACGTAACCACCCAGTTTATATTGATGTGGAGGGCTCTTTGCTTAGGGAGCCTTCTGAATGGCTCGGTGGCTGTCAAAGTGGAAGGCAGACGGGGATGCTGTGCAGAAAGTCAAACTGGTCTGTACAAGAACAGAGAATTTCCAATGTCCTCTGTGAAGTGAATCCACTGATTCCCAGAGCAGAAGGTGAATCAGCCACGTGTCTGAGCAAAGTCACATGCGGCAATAGGGCCAGAAGACAAGCTGGGCCAACGGCTTCTTTCTAGGAACGCATTTGCTTTCCCGAAAAAAGACAATAGATACCATCTGCAGTAGAAACCATCTCCTTTCCTCTCTCCCACCTTCTCTCTTCTCTCTCTCTCTCTCTCTCTCTCTCTCTCTCTCTCTCTCTCCCTTCCTGCTTTGAATATATAAAGAAATTGATGTTGAAACAATCACCTAGTGACCAAAAGGAAACACTCAGAAAAAGATTTTAAAGAACAACCACACGGCGCAGGCATCGCGCTGTCATGGAAACACGTCTTTGGATTCGGTGTTACGTAAGAAATGAAAAACATGTTTGTTTCTCATAGCTGAACATAATCCCAGTGTATAGAGTGCTTACCAGATTGACGGGTGCAGCAAACTCCTTAGGAGTGCAGTCTCAGCCTCTCGCGTATCCCCAGTCCTCAGTCTCAGCCTCTCGCGCAGCCCCAGTACTCTGGTTCCCTTGTCTTCTTCACTTTCCCATTTGCTCTTTTCCCAATGTGTATCAGCTACTGTCTCTGAAGCCAAGGGTCACAATGGGAACTAGATCTGGGGTGTAGTCTGCTGTTAGCCCCAGAAGATTCCTTCCCAGGCCATGATGTCTATTGTCAGAAAAAAATGATCTACTTGGCTGACATGGTCCTTGTCTTTTCAGATCTTTCAAACCTGCTCACCACTTGGAGTTCTACCTCCAGTCCCTGTTGAGATGGTACTGCCATGTGACATCCTAACCTGTTCACTTAGACCTTAACTTCCTCATCTCTCCATAACAGGAGACGGCATGAGAGACCCGTGTCTTCTTTCAAATGTTGCTCATAAACCTACTTCAGCTATAGACAAGACTGGTACTCACTATACAGACACACACAGGGAACATTATGTTGACAGGCACTTTAGATAGAAAAAAAAACTACACTCATTGCTAGACTGCCTGACATGCAAGCCCCAGGACCTGTCGGTGTCACCACCTTCTTTCTGGAGTCACAGGCATGCATCACCCTGCTGGGTTTTTATGTGAATACTTGAATCTGAACTCCCGTCCTCATGTTTATGTAACAAGTACTTTACCTCATGAGCCAAGTCCAGAGACCACGGCAAGGGTCTTACAGAGGAGATACGCCACTTGCCAAGACGCCTCAACTATAAAGTGGCATAGCTGAAAACCTATACCAGGGACAGAGGTAAATCCAATGGACAGTCAGAAGAAGTGTTCCTGGAGGGTGGGAGAGATGATTGCCTTTGAAATTGGACATTTAAAATAGGGAGGAGTTGATGCGCTGAGTGAGTGACAGGAATGGTATTAAGTCGCTAACGTCAGAGTGAGAGACGCTGCCAGTAGCCAGGAAGGCCACAAGGAATATCACAGAGGTAATAGGGAGCCAAGGGAATTGTGGGAGTTTTGGAGAGATAGGTCAGTGTTAAGAGCACTGGCTGCTGTCACAGAGGACCTGAGGCTAATTCCCAGCCCACACTAAGAAGCATCTGTAACTCTTAGTGTTGGATTGCTCAAGGCAATCCAACGCCCCCTTCTGGCCTCCACAAGCCCCTGAGACCCATGGGATGCATGGTCACGCATCCCAGCAAGTGCTCATGCACATAAAATAAAGATCAATGCTTCTGAATTGTTTTCTAATTCTCTTTAAAAGTAATAGAATCAGTCAAGAGGAAAACTATCATCCGAGTTGCCCAAATTACCTTAGAATGAAGAATTCTTTAAAGGCTGCAGGCGTGGCTGCCTAGCGGGGAGTTCAGACATAAAGTAAAAGAACAGGAAGCAGCAAGGGGTCTGTGGATAACCGCATTGCGTCCTCAGTGCCGGCACCACCCAGCACACACAACCTAAGGAAGGAAGGGTTGGTGTCAGCTCACACTTTCAGAGGCATTTCAGTCAGGGAGAGAAGCGCTGTGCAGTGTGGAGTAGCTCAACCTGTGACAGTGGCCTTGTGTGGCAGGGATTGTTCTCATCCTGGAGAACAGGAAGCAGTGGGGAGGGAGGGACAGAGGGAAGGAGAGGGAGAGAGAGTTAGATGCAGAGTGAGAGGCAGGTGACACTTTCAAAGGCCCACCACTAGTGACCTTCTACCATGAAGCCCTACCCTACCCTTTAGAGGCTTCATGGACTTAGAACTGGAACCACAAGCTGGGAATCAAGTACCCAAAACACCAGCCTACCAAAGACATTTCAGACTCAAGCTGTAACAGTACTAAGGCACTCCCCAACTCACGGCTCCAGGGAGAACTTACCTGCACCCACTTCTAAAACACTTAGATAGGTAAGTAGATAGGTAGGTAGGTAGGTAGGTAGGTAGGTAGATAGATAGATAGATAGATAGATAGATAGATAGATAGATGCATGCATACATACATAAAGTTTGAATCAGAGCTGCTGAAATGGCTCAGTTAGCCAGCTCATTTGCCATCAAGCATGCAGATCTGAGTTTGAGTCCAAGAACACACATGGCAGATGGAGAAAACTGATTTCTGCACTTTATCCTCTGACCTTCACACACATGCCATGCTGTGAACACATACGTACATGCATGTATATAGACATACATACACATAGACATACATGTGTGCACATACACATATACATAGAGAATAAAATAAATAAATAAATAAATAAAAGCAAAATGTTCTTTAAAAGAAACATTTGAAACAAAGTATGTTTCCAGGCTCCATAGCCCAGGTTGCTCCTTGTTATGGGCCTTATGCGCTTGGACACATTTACCAATGTATCTAAATGCTTTGGAACAAATCTGGCCTATCAATAAAAACGCAAAGCATCGAATACCACAGAGGCTCATCCTTTGAAAACCACTGGCTTATCATAGCTACTGAAAATCAACAAATGCTCAGGGGCGGGCCAACACTGTCCTTCCAAAGGGACAGTAACCATCAGGTCCAGCATCCTGCTGACGTGTGCCAACACCTGCTGTCAACACATCTGGTGACTTTTTCAAGGAGAAACTCTAGTGTTAGTATGTGAATTGTTCTATTAGCTCTCTGAAAGCAAGATAGTCCAAATTATATTTAACACAACGACTACATTTTGAGATTTGAGGCCAATTATGGTTCACTTAATATTAATTGTTTGAAAAGAACGCAGACTGTCAAAATGATGGCAATGATGATGAAGATGATAAAGATGATGATGGTAAACGTTATATAAAAACCTTATCTCATAATCTTAGCTAAGCCACGATGTTTTCATCCATGTAGTATGATGCAGACTCAAAGAATTGTTAATAAACGCTCTACATTAATATGGAGATTTAAACTAAACAGAGCATAAGATGTGGGTGTGGGGAACAGTGGAGCTCACAGGCAGAACACTGAGATTTTCCTAGAACTGTAAAGTTTCCTGTGTGATACCATAGATTGAACGCATCACCGGATACATTTATCCAAACCCGTGGAACACACCACAAGAGTGAGTCGCGGTGTAAACCATGGGCTTAGGGTAACAACAGCATGTCAATGAGGTCGGTGGATTGTATTAGATGTGTTTCTCCAGGGGAGAGTTGGCTAACGGAGGAGGAGTGTCGCTGTGAAGAGAGGAGGCTTTTCAGAACTCCCCTTTTCACACAAGTTTCTGTTAACTAGAAATTGTCCTTTGGGAAGCTTCTCTCTACAGTGGGAAGCCGTTAATACAGAGACTCATAACCTGTCAAAGTGCTTTAAAAAAAAAAAAGTGCTTTCGAATACTCAGCCCTAAGCACACCACGGATACCACGCTACACACAAGGCTCAGGGACATCACAGAAGAGCAAGTCATTGTGCTCGTAAACCCCAAGCCGCTATGGCTACTCACACAGGACTGAGCCTGGCCAGCCTTCATGACCCTGGTGGTGAATGGGTGACTGAGAAGAACACAAAGCCCCACCCCCGGCTGAGTTTCTATTGGCAGTTGACGGCTGCTGGGGGAGGGGCTTGTTTTCTTGAGTGGTGCAGCCACTGGCAAGTTGCCCACGATCCAGTAAATATGCCCCCACTTGTACTTACACAGCTGACCCTAACTCAATAGGTCACTCAAATAAAAGACATAAGTTAGAAAGGGGACTTGGTGAGAAGAAGCGGTCTACAGGGAGAGGAAGGGGGTCAAAGAGGGTGATGGGGGCGAATAAGATTAAAGTGCATTGTAGACGTGTATGAAGCTGTCAGAGATACACTAACTGAAAGGTAAACAATGCTCTACAATACAATCTGCTAATAGACAGGAAGTCCACACATTTAAGCAGCATAGTCACATATGTATAATACATTTTACCTACGTAACCTATACATGCATATGTGTGCACACACATGCCAATCAAAGGCTGTGGGTAAAGGGCATTTATACACTTACAGGTGCCTCTGAGGAGTGATGATATATTTAAGGTGTCTCTCTTGATCTGTTTTCCAAATGTTCAGTAAATAAACTTATTCAGGCTGTGCTCACTCTATAGAGCAGAGATAAGCCAGACAATGACTTGGACCCACTGCAGGGCGAAGCCTCCTTGCCCTTCAGTAAGCATCCCAATTGCTCTATGCCCATTACACATGCTTATGAAGAAGTGGGTAATGAAGAAAATCAAATAACGATAGAAAGTCAGACACCAGCAACAGGTTCTGGCATCCTCCTACGCACAGCCTGGGCAGCCATAGAGAACAACGATGAACTGTACACTTTCGAAACTAGGACACATTTTCAAGCTTTCCTCCATTAGAAATGACAAATGCTGAGGATATGTAAGTGTCTAACTCTGTTTAAACATTCTATGACATATACATGTATTGAAATACCGTGTTACTATGGTGGCTTGGGCAAGGGAGAGATACTCCACCCCCAAACATTCGGCAGGCAGCTAAGCTGGCCCAGGAGGCATGAAAACAGAGAGCTGGCCCCAACCCTCACCTGGGCTGGAGAGCTTGCCCTGGTGGTGCCCGCACAGGAGAGCTGGTGGACTGTAACAACTCAGCGTCCACGTAGGCCCAGATCCAGGACTCTGAGTTGGCCCAACCCAGCATATACCCCATCTATGAGCTGCTGGAGCATGTGAAGGGGCCGGTCCTGTAGATCCAAAGCTGCGGGATCTCCACGGCACAGGGCAGGCAACAGGATGTCCGAGGGGAGTCCCCTGTGAGGATCCGGTATTGAGAGTGTAGCAGGGGGCTGGGGCTTCGAACCAGAACGACTCAGTACGGTGAGCGTTTGCAAGTAAAGAAGTGTAGACACAAGGATGTGCTGTGGGACACACTGTGACACACCTCAGCATCCATGGCAAGTGTGTGTGTGTGTGTGTGTGTGTCTGTGTGTATATGTGTATGTGTGTGTATGTGTGTATATGTGTGTGTGTTTGTGTGTTCTTTCGAAGGAGATGTTACTAGGGCAGAGGGAAGATATGAAGGGATGGGGAGATGAGTGGGATTGGGGAGAATGATGTGAAATTCACAAAGAATCAATATAATTTTTTAATTAAAGAAAAAGAAAGAACACTTTACTACACAGATATATTTTATGTGTCTGGTAAAAAATGATTTTAAAATGTGAGTAGGAGCATTGAAAACTTTTGTTACATTTATAAATACATGAGGATATGGAAAAATAATAAAATCTTATTTATTTAGTATACTATAATTTAAAACAGAAGGAGTGTTGAGAATTAAAGACTTTTTTCTTTGTGGGGAAAAATAAAACTGTCAACACCCTGAATACTCTTCTTCTCTCCTGTCAGCCACGTGTGGTGACCCTATGACTTGTCTGTAATTTCTAAATTTCAATCTCCTCCTTTTAAAGAGCTATTTTATCATTATTTCGTGTGTGTGTGAGTCCATGTGTGTGTGTATACGTGTGTGTGTGTGTGTGCGTGCGTGCATGTATGTGTGTGTATGCGTGTGTGTGTGCGCGTGTGTGTGTGTGTGTATGTGTGTGCGT
>NW_022196897.1:155393017-155405052 GCF_008632895.1 Mastomys coucha | reverse complement strand
CTCTAGCAGGAAGCTGTTTGTTGTCTGTTTTCACTTGAAGACACTATGCAGATTTTTTCCTCAACTGCTTTCCTCGTTAACTTTGTAGGCAAGCTGCTGTGTGCCCTCCTCCTCAGCTGCCTCTGCAGAGCCTCATCAGCTGCAGCAGGTCAACTTTCCCACGGTCACCTGTATCTTTAACAGCTCCACTCACAGTCAGCATCTCTTATTCTGCACTTGTCTGCTTCTCTAGCACTCTCCTCTCCATGACTGGACATCTCTTTGGATTACTATTCCGAGGCAACATGTGCGCTGCCGCTGAGGACCTCGAACGAACACACTGGAACATTCTGTTTTCGTCAGGAACTGAGCCATGGCAGGTAGTGACCACATGGACAGCCTTTGAGAAGGAGACATGGACAGGCGTGGACACAGCAGCATGTACCTGGTCCCTATGCTGGGCTCTGTGCTAGCAGGGAAGTTGGTGTCTGTGCAGTTACTGACTCTTAAATGTGCCATCCAGAATGCAGTCATTTAACTAAAACGTGGCAACTAACATTTGGGCACACTGAACTATGCAAACAAGTGGGACCTCAGCCTTCGAAAATAAGTTTTATGGTGAAATGCTATATTTCCCTTTTTTATTCATATTAAAATTCAAAGACTAAGATAAGTTCTTGAGGAACACATGCCCCCCGTGGGGTTTGGTTGATTTATGGTCCTGGAGACCTCATGGAACATTTTGTAATCCTATTAGCCCTGGCTCCCTGTGAACACATACATCTGGAGATATATATATTTATGGAAAATGAGAAATATTTTTTCCCTCCTACCTTATGTCTAAATAGGTCATGTTAGCAATATTTTGAGTAGTTATTGGTTTTAAGCCAGTGCACTTCCAAGAGCGGGCTAAATGTTGCTGGAGGAAGTGAGTGGGTGAGACCATACCTGTCCCTCCTCAAAGTCCTCTGGTAACTTAGAACATCATGGATCAAAGCAGAGAAGTGCAAGGTGAAATGAGACTTTAAATCCTGTGTGTGTGTGTGTGTGTGTGTGTGTGTGTGTGAGAGAGAGAGAGAGAGAGAGAGACAGAGAGACAGAGAGACAGAGAGACAGAGACAGAGTATGCATGCTTGCATGTATATGTGTGTGTGCGTAATGATGCGTGAGCTCATATAGATACCAGAAGTCAATGTCAGGTGTATCCTCAATCACTGTCTAGCTTCCTTTTGGAGTAAAGGTCTCTCACTGATTCCCATAGACTGCCTGACCAGAGAGCCTCAGATTCTCCTGTCACCACCTCAGCAGTACTGGGACTCTAGGTGTACCCCCCTGCAACCAGCTATTTACAGCAGAGCAAAGATCCAAACTTGGGTCCTCATGCTTGCGAGGCAAGCACTTTACTGACAGGGACATCTCCCTGGCCCACTGCTTAGGACTTTAAAAGCTATCTGATTTCCTTAATCAGTGCAAAGTTAGGTAAAATTTTAAATGGTTTTGTAATTAGAAATTTACAACATGGCAGAATTAAAATATTCTTAGTATGATAAATATGTATAAAAATCATGTTATTATTGGTGGTAGTGGTGGCCAACATGTGTGATCATGTATGAGAGTGCATGTGACCAACATGTGTGATCATGTATGTGAGCATATGTGGCCAATGTGTGTGGTTATGTCTGTACATGCATGTGAACGTGACAGTTTTACTGAGCACCGATGACATGTCAGGCAAATCAGTCATCACCTGAGGGAGCAGCCATGTTGATGCCACTTCATAGATGAAGGTACAAGAGCACCGAATGGTTGCCAAGGCTGCCCACCAGGTGTCTAGCTCCTGCTCAGTGCTGGCCCGAGGCTACCATTCCCATGATCGTTTTTATATTTATTTAATTTTTAATTTGCATACAGTGTTGGATTTTGAATACACTATGCTGGTTTTCATTACAGCATTTTCAAACAGAGTTTGTCTCTACGTGATCTCTCCCCTTTTCTCCCTGCCAGGCCTCCTCGTACCCTTCCACACAGTCACCTCTTTCCCCGCCTTTACGTCGCAGCCACTCTGATGTCTTCACCCGTCCATCAGAGCTCATTCACAGGCCGCTTCACCTCTCCAATGACATCAAGCCTCAGACCAGGCTGCGTTTCATCCATGAGTCTAAGGTTCTGCTCTTGGAGCAGAACCAGCACATGAAAGGCACCAGCATCTCCCCACCCCCCATCCCTCCTCACCCGCCTCCATTTTCCCCATGTGTGACCAATTAGCACACTTGGCTACAACAGGTGCTAATGAGGCCAGGGTCAGGGATTCAAATCCCTCATGGCTGAAACTCGAGGCTTCCTTCCCACAGTCACGGGTTACGGCCTGGAGCACAGCTGGCCACCTCCCAGGAGCTCCATATTCAGTCCTGAGAGTAGTTTAAAAGTTTTTCCTCTGTCATGGTAAATCCATCTGAGTTGTTGGACCAACTCAGAACTCAAGCCGCACTGGCAGGGTAACTGCAGATATAAATACAAACCAACATTGTTATTAGTTGAATAAATTAACAATTTTTGCTTACATTCTATAAATTTTGAAAGCAGTCTTTACAGCTCAATGGGACTGGTACTGTATTTTTAAAAATTGAAGTGTATTGAAGAAGAGATGCTAAAAACTTCAGGATGTTGAATGGCATGTGCAGTGGGACCTCAATTACTTAAACTCATCAGGAAACGAGTTATTTTGTATATGTAAATTACACTCACATAATGGAAGCGTCTCCTTAGCACCAAATGGTATATATTAGGGATGCGGCTGGGAATCGTTCTGAGTGGAAATCACATTTCCTTGCCTTCTCAAGTATGGGAGCCTGGGAATAATTTATCTTGGATATCTATTATTTATAAGAAACACGATTTAAATGAAGTAAAATTTAGTTATTTACATTGATTTCCTTACTCGCATGTATGAGTATGTGGACATGCATATGGTGTGCATTTGGAGGTCAAAGGATGACGGCTGGGAACTGAACTCAGGTCATCAGGCTTGGTGGCAAGCACCTTCACACACTCAGCCTTAGAATGGGCCCCAAAGTGATATTGGTAAGTGAAAACAGAGGCTTTTGTTTGTTTTTTTGGTGTTTGGTTGTTTGGTTGTTGTTGTTGTTGTTGTTGTTGGTTTGGTTTGGTTTGTTTGTTTGTTTGGTTAGTTTTGGTCTTGTTTTCTCAGAGACAGAGTCTCACTATGTAGTTGGGCTGGCAACAAAATCCCAATGATCATCTTGTCCCTGCTTCCCAAGTACCAGGATTATGGGTGTGTCCCCATGCCAGACTATTACTGAATTCAGTTCCTAATTGAAATACATTTGTAGTTGTATATTTAAAACTGGTAAAAATGTACACCCCACAAGTTTGGGTCCTCAATTTATCTGGTGCCTCTCCTAATATCAAATCCCCCTAGTGAGGACTGACCATTTTTCTCTTTTGTCACCCTGATCCTAAGGCTTGGACTCATGCTACAGCTGGCTGCACATGTATAGATAATCATGTTGCCATGGAGAAAATTAATGATAATGCCTGAGCCCAGCTACTAAACTTTGTTTGGTTCCAAGAAACATCAGCTCCCAACTGCAGAGCCCCCTGAGCCCTGCTTGGCACCAGGTGAAATATCTTTCTACAAATAAGGTAATAGTGACAAGTTACAAGGGTTAGGACCCTGGGCCCCACTGTAAAGGAAACCCAAATGTCTCTCTGCCCCGAATGTGAGTTAAGGACTTGACACTTTGAGAGTGTGAAGAACTGCCAAGAAATGAATAACTGAAAAAAAAAATGTCGTCACTTTTAGTCTTAGTGACTTCCTGTGGGTGCTCTAATAGCTTACCACTGACATGGTGGTAGAAGTCAACATGAACTTAGTCTTCCACAGTTCTGGAGGCCAAGAGCCTCAACTCCAGCTAGCTGAGGGCCACCTTCCACCAGAGGCTTGCGTAAGAAGCGCTTCCACTCTTCTTCCAGTTTCAGTGACTACTGGCAATTCTCAGGTCTATGTTAGTGGTCATGTGACTTCACACAGCCCTCACAATGCAAGTGTGTGTGTGTGTGTGTGTGTGTGTGTGTGTGTGTTTGTGTGTGTGTATGTGTGTGTGTTTGTGTGTGTATATGTGTGTATGTATGTGTATGTGTGTATGTGTGTATATATGTATGTGTGTACATGTATGTGTATGTGTGTATGTATGCGTGTATATATGTGTGTGTGTATATATATATGTGTGTGTGTATGTGTGTGTATGTATATGTATGTGTATGTGAGTATATGTGTGTGTATATGGGGGTGGTGAAAAGCCTATTTTATCTCTCTTATATAGATGCTTATGACCTCAGGGCCCACCTGAGTAACTCAGAATTAATTCTCATCTCAGGGAGTCTAACTTGCATCAACAAAGACCCTGCTCTTTTTTGTTCAAATACAGTAACATTGACCAGGTCCAGGGATTAGCATACAGTGTCTGTGGAGGAACACTTGGCTGCCCCAGTTGCTATGACAAAATACCAGACTGGGTGGCGTTAACATGGGGTTTGAACTCTGCAGAAGGTAGAAAATCCAATATGGCAAATATAACTAGGTTCCATCTCTGATTTGGCTCCTCTTTCTAAGGCAGAGGTAGCTCTTTCCTCATGTAGCAGGAAAAGAGCTCTGCCTCCTCTTCACATGCCTACCCTAATCCTACTAGACTGGGCTTCACACAAAGGCTTCCACACAGGCCTACCTCCCATCACAGTCATGGGAGACACTAGGGCCTCACCTTATTAACTATGAGGAGGAGACAGTTTGGACCACAGTAGCTGCAGTCCAGCCCATTGCCCCAGAAACCTCTGTTGCATCTCTCTCTTATGAGTTTTCTGTAGTCTTCTGTATCTTCTCATGTTCTCTCCTGAATAGCAGGCATCCCAGCGTCATGTATGTACAAGGGAAATCTGGCTGAGGAAAACAATCGAAGAAAGAAAATAAAGTAATGAGTGATGTCCTAAAATGCAATTGCTGAAAGTATAATTGGAAATAAAAGTGTTGGCAAAGACACATGAAGCCAAAAAGTCAATGCTGGAGCTCTGCTCTCAGAATTTGTTCTTCTCATCAAGAAGAAACTCCAGCCCCTACATCATGGCCACACTGTAGCCTTGACTGATATAGGGGACCTCCTTCGAGACTGCTGAGAAGAAAAGAGGAAGAAAAAAAAAGACTCCTGACGAAATTGTTGCACATCTGATCATGCCTGGTGTTCTGTTCAGTAGAGGGTTCATACTCAGCCCTGGGAGTCCCCAACCCATCAAAATTGTCATACTAAATGTCCTTGGTATTGCTGTCTTGGGAATTATCTTCTGTTACTGCCTAAATTCCTCCATGCCATTTATTAATTCACTCTTTCAGCAGATATTTATAGACTGTGTACAAGGATTATGCAAATGCTAAGGATAGAACATTGAACAAGAAAAGGCTTGGTCCTTTCCCTGATGGAATTACTGTCCAAGAATAAAACTCACTAAAAACTAGCAAGTAGAGATGAAGATGACAAACACATCAGTTGATCTAAATGAGTCTTTTGAACTGAAAGTGTTGTGTGACACTTGTCCTGGGGAGACATAACACACAGTCCCAGACTGGGAAACAAGAGACCAAAATAATGATGCCACCACAGTCCAGCTTGGTTAAGCAATGGATTTTCTAAGTTTTTTAAATAGGAATGTGGGAGATGGGTCACTTGCAGGAGTAGGGATGGCTCAAGGCATCTGCATCACTTAAAGTCACTATAGCATGGGTGACAACTCATGAAAGCTGGACCCCCTGTGTTCCCTGCATGTCTTACTGGTAGTTCAGCAGGTCATAGTTTCCTCTGGGTGGCTCAGCTGGTCTGAGTCTTCTCAGCATTTCTTACTGCTTATATAACATTGAGAAAGAAAGGATTATACATCTGATCAGTTTCAGGGACTTTCTGAGATTTGTGAGCTGTTTACTGAATGAGTCTTAATTAGCCTCCCTTTAGCTCCTTCCTTGAGGAGCTTCCTTGCAAAGTGGAAAGTTTCAGCGTGGAGGAAATGGCTACAGAGCTGAAATCCTGGACTAGGTGGGTACATGTGAAGCACTCCGAAAGGGGAGGAGTCTCATAAACAGCATCATATCAATGGAGTTGTAAATGACATAAGTGCTTCAGGTAGAGGTGACTTTGGAGAGCACATGTAAAGACCTTTGTCATGGAAATGTACTAAGAAAGTGGGGGAGTCAGGATGGGAGACAGCCAGATCATGTCATGCTTTATAGGATATTTTAAGCCTTTGTTTTGCAATTTTAAGGGCACAGAGGAACCCAAGGAAAGCTTTGTACAGGGAACTTGACCTGATTAGATTTGTATTTTGGCAAGATGGCTCTAAGCAGTCTCTGAGGAGTGGTTTCGAAGGCTCCAAGAATAAAACCAGGAACAGTTGAGATGGTAGGATTCATAGGACATTGATAAGGTCTTGGATCAGGGCTATTTAAAGGGTAAAATTTGTGCAACCCAAGAAAGGGTACAAGCATGAGAATAGATAAAGCTCAAGATGAGACCTAACCCACCAATTTGCTAATAGGGTTTAATATTTTTGGAGAAGAACATGACCCCATATCCAGGATGAATAGAAATAATGTATAATAGAACTAAGTATAACCACACTGAACTTGGAGACAGCTCTGAGGTGTCCCAGAGCCAATGCTAAGGGTAGTTAAGAGTCAGGTACTCACCATCAGGTGTGGTGGTTCATGCCTTCAATTCTAGTATTCAGGATGTGGAGGCAGGTGGATCTCTGTGAGTTCAAGGACAACCTGGTCTAGAAAATGAGTCCAAGACAAAGACAGAGAAAGCCTGTCTCAAAAAACCAACCAAACAAACAAAAAGAGAGTGTGGTGCTCAAGTAAAGGGTCACACCTACAAATACAAATGTGTAATCATTTGAGTTGAGGGATCAACGAAAGTTCATTCCGGGATGATCTTGGTTAAATAGGGTCTGGGAAGGGACCATATACAATTTGGAGGTTCTAATTATCCTATGACCCAAGAATATTAAAATTAAATACAAGATTATATTTATTTAGAGAGAAAATAATGTATTTTTCTTAGCGGGCATTCCTTGAATAACTAATATTCTGATTAGATTTAATCGTTACCTTGTCACAACCTAGAACCATTTGAGAAGAAAATGTCAGTTGAGAGATTGTCTACATCAAATAGGTATGTCTGTGTGAGGATTCCCTTGACCGTTCTTTGACGTGCATAGGCCAGCCTACTGTGAGTGGAACCATTCCCTAGGCACTATCTCCTCGGTGTGTAAGAACGCTAGCTGAGCAGGAGCCTGGTAGCAACCCAGCAGGCGGCATTCTTCCATGGTCTCTGCTTCATTTCCAACTTAACTTTTTGCCCTGACTTCCCTCGATGATAGATTGTGGCGGGAAAATATAAGCCAAATAAACCTCTCTCCCAAGAGTGGCTTTTTGTCACTGTGTTTTATTTCAGAGACAGGCAAACTGGAACACGTATGTAGCTTGAAGCCCTAAGGTCGCACTGCACAAGGCCACTGGAAAACTGGACAGTAAACAGGAACTTCAGTAGGATGCCCTGTGCCGTGACGATATTGTCAGAGACACTAATAATCCAAGGCAGAGCCCTTTCTGTTTCCCAAGTCTGCTGGGGTATCTAAATGACGAGGCTTAAAAGAGGTAAGATAGCATGTCTCTATCCAAGAGATAGATAGATAGTTCATGCTGGCTTAGCATGACTAGAACATACATCGACAACTACAGGAAACCTTCTAGCTAGCCACAGAAGTCATCATCTACAATCCTTGACCTAAAACTACGAAAGAATATGTTTTGTGACAATAAAGAAGACCCCACTTCCTGTTCTTTATGTGTATTCTGTCAGTGTGTCACTGTTACAGTGCCAGCCATACATACATTAAAGTCCACATAGACTTTACCTCTAGCAATGTTATTCTTGGAAGATTGGCCTTGGAGGCTTCTCCCAGCTGAGTGGATGGGGTGTGTGTGATCAAATCAGAGTCTGGCTTGGGGACAGCACTGCAGCTGAGTGGATGGGGGCGGGGTGTGATCAAGTCAGAGTCTGGCTTGGGGACAGCACTGGATTTAATTTTTTAAATACATACTTAGATATAAATCCTGCCCCTAGGACTCTTGAGATGATCCTGGTATTGTTCTAACCCTATTGTGTCTCCCCACACCACTACCACAATTAATTATTAAATCCACAGACAGCAAAATAAAAAAAAAAATTCTAGGGCACATTGAAAATCAGGGCCTATTTCATTCTGCATGTCGTCTCAGAGACTAACTGTATTTGTTCACGGAAAGCCTTGGAATAGACAGCACCACCCTTTGCTGAGCGGTTTGTGTTTCTGTGAAGTCAGCTAATTCCCTTCCCTCCATTGGAGAGTGACTGCGGTCTCCTTCCCTCCATCAGAGAGCGACTGTGGTCTCCTTCATCAGACTGAGCACAATGATACCAGGCTCGGCAGAAATGAGTTAGCCTATCAGCTCTCCTGTGGTTGCGTTTAGTCATGGGGGCCCCTTAAAAACATTTTCCTTAACAGTCTTTGGGAGCATCCCATTTGATCCTGGCGATCTCCCCTTAATTTGGCCATTCAGAACTTCTAGAACATGCCCCTTGTCCCTTATTGGGATGTACTAATTGCTCACTTGTGTACAGCTAGACCATCGCCAGTGTGTTTTGTAAAGGCAAGGAGCAGCTTGATATGAAGGACTCTTCAGAATTATTTAGAAAAGGAAAGCATAGGGCTGCAGAGATGGCTCAGTGGTTAAGAGAACCGGCTGCTCTTCCAGAGGTCCTGAGTTCAAATCCCACCAACCACATGGTGGCTCAAAACCATCTGTAATGGGATCTGATGCCCTCTTCTGGGGTGTCTGAAGACAGGGACAGTGTGCTCGTGTACATAAAATAAATAAATCTTAAAAGAAAGAAAGAAAGAAAGAGAGGAAGAGAGAGACAGAGAGACAGAGAAAGAAAGAAGGAAAGAAAGAAAGAAAGAAAGAAAGAAAGAAAGAAAGAAAGAAAGATAAAGAAAAAGAAAGCATGCCAGATCTGATGAGTCCACAGTTCCAGGCCAAGACAGAGAGGGCTTGGGTAGAATACCCTGAAATTTGTAAAATGGGGACACTAATGATACAGGTACCTCACAGACAGAGAAAAGAATCCTCCTAGGGGGTAGAGAGAGCATCATTTCAGTGACTCTACCATAACTAAAGGCAAGACTGGGGGACTGAGCCAGGCCAGGGTGCTCTGCATCCCGATGCCTAGATCACCCAAAATCATTGAGGAATAGCAGGAAATACATGAGTTTTCTTAAAAGCTGCATGTATGTATAAATGTTCATGTGTGTGCCGGGGTACATGGGTATGCAGGTATGTATATGTATGTATGTACATACATGTTGAAACAAGACAACCTTGAGGCATGTTCCTGAAGAACCATCCATAATTTTGTTTTTTATAATAGGTCTTATGTTGGCCTACAACTCCACATGTAGACTGGGCTGGCAAGCAAACACCAAGGATCCACCTACCTCTCTCTCCTCAGCTGTGTGTTTGCAAGCCAGCAACCCCCTCAGAACCTTCTTCACAAGGGGTCTAGGAATCCAGCTGGGTCCTCGTGCCAGCAAAGCAAGCACTTTACTCGGCCGTGGGTCAGTCAGGTGACGCTGACTGGGTGTGGTCGCTCACACTCGCACTGTGGCTGCGGTGACATGGACCCAGATGGCTTCGTGTTATGTCAGCACAGGGAACTTCAGTTTAAGCCAAGGAAGTTACTACTCTAGGGCAGGCACGCCCTTAGCAAGCTTTTATATCCCTCAAGTTGGTCAGTTACTGATTGGGATAAAATTCTGAGTCGATTTAGTCAAAAGTGCTCTTTAGCATTAGTTAGGCAGTTAACTAGATAACAAGTTAGTTAGGTAATTAGCCAACTAGACACCTAGTATAAAGTTCTTTGGGTTTTTTTTTCTTTCTCTCACTGATGCTTCATAAACCTCCCTTCTTTTCATTTTGGATAAGATCATTCTCCACTGGGCCTGTAAGATGCTTGAATTACTCCCTCCGTATGTACCCACATGGGGCATGTATGTTTTGTGACTGTGTGACTATGTGTATAGAGAGGGTGTGTATGCTCTGTGTGTGTGTATGTGTGTGTGTGTATGTGTGTGTGTATGTGTGTGTGTGTGTGTGTGTGGTGTGGTGTGTGTATGTGTGTGTGTGTGTGTGGTGTGGTGTGTGTACAGGTTACGCTGAAGTGAATTCCAATTCCATCCACAAATATTTTCATAATGTCTGACAGCGTGCAGTGGTTGAGTCCACGGAGCTGGTGTGACAGCTTCTGAGATCCGGGGAGGGTCTAACAAAGACAGAGTCAAGTGAGAGTGGCAGAGTGCCAAGGGCAAGCTCTGAGAGAGGAACCAACATTGTAGCCAAGTCTCTGGGAATCCTTTTGTAAAGCACATCATGTCAATGTGACTGCGATTACCCTTTGACGCGGCTCTGCCTCTCTCCACAGCCACATCTCCAGCCCCTGCTCAACTTTACAAATCCCACTTTCCTTACCTACAAAGTGGCAAATGACAACCAATCTCCTCTCATGGAAGTAGAGGGAAGACAGATGGGCTGATACATGGGAAGAGGCTGGCTTCACTGGACCATCCTGCATGACTGCCGGACACATGACGGGTGAATCAGTGGGAAACGCCTTAAGTCTCAGCTCTATGACTATGCCACACTCGAGGAGTAGCATAAAAAGACGTTACAAACTTCATGTTCAAATTATGTCTTACTAAATTAACTGAAAAAGCCTGATGCCCTCACATGGAGAAAGGACTAGAGCCAATTGGCTGAGAACATGCTGGAAGGAAAATTACAAAGAGTGGAGTGTCCATCATCAGGAGAGAAGTGTGTCCCAGGAGGGTTGGAAGTGGGTGCCCTCATACCTTTGACTCAAAGCAATGACTCTGGGTGTGTGGGGAGCGAATGATAGCCTTGATCCAGGTGGCTCACCCTCCTGTGGAGGCCATGGAGCTTCCTGGAATAATGACATCAAGTCCTGGGAGGGCAGCCAAACCTTTAGTTTCGAAGTTATTCATCTTTACACGCAATTCCTCATCAGTGGCAGAAGGAATATTGGCATTATTTAATTTCATTCAAATTACACTACCAAAAAAACAATTAAGGTGAATAATTATGAATCTAAGGTCAACTCAATTTTCTATAATAATGGGGTTTTTTTGTTCCCAGGCTCATTATTGCTAATCCCTTTCATAATCTTCGACATCTCACCTCATTGGTTTCCCTTCCAAGTGGCAGGCAGTGTGCTTCAGAGCAAGCTGAGGAGTTAAGACAGCCACGTGGCACTTTGCTGATCTTGGGAGAAAGTAATTATTGTCTGTGTTCACCTTTCAGGGAGATGCTCATCTGCATATTCCCAAAGCAGGTGATGTGTGTGTATCAAAGGAAGGCTGCCCTGCCCAAGGCTCAGAGCACAGAAAGTAGGGTAGGTCCAAAGCAGGCTTCTCCTTACATCTGAAACAGTTATTAACCCACTGAAAAGGTACCTAAGGGGGGCTTTAAAAATGTTAGTGGAGCCCAGAACATGTGTGTCCATGTATGTGCATATGAATGCACACACAGCACACATATACACAACACCCTACACCCACATGTAGACTCACACACACTTGTGCAAATGAACACACATGTATATGTTTGCAGTACAATGCACAATAAAATAACAACACTGGGTTTTTTTTAACATTCAACCCCGCCTTGATTGACAGCTTTGAAAAAAAAGAGGTTGAAATTGAACATGATGATGCATGTCTGTCAGCCTAGCTCTGAGGAGCGTGAGGCAGGAGGATCAACAGAGGCCAGCCTGGGCCTATCTCAAAGGAAAGAGAAAGGTGAAGGAGAGATAGTGAAGGATGAAAGAAGGGAGGGGGAGGGGAGGAGGGAGGGAGGGGAAGGGGAGGAGAAAGGGAGG
>NW_022196897.1:155380844-155392844 GCF_008632895.1 Mastomys coucha | reverse complement strand
GAAGGGAGGGAGGGATAGAAGGAGGGAGGGAGGGAGGGTGGGAAAGATGCAAGGAGGGAGGGAGGGGAGAGCTACAGAGGAAGATGGAGGGAGAAAGAGAGGAGCGTAGAAGAGTGATGAAGCAAAGCCTGCTGCTGACAGGACACTCCTATTTGAGATCCTTCCTTCCATTTGCTTCCAGTCCTGCTCTTGGACTCTGTCTCATTTGGGTTAATGGACAATGGAAACCATGATACTAAGACATGCTAATTTAACAGCCTCACATTTCAGACAGAAATTTTACCCCTGTAAAACCTGGTGGGCAAACTCTTGCATGTCTGACACTCTCAACCTCCTGGTGTGTAATCCTCTGGCTGAACACTACAGGAATGCCTACAAGCGAGCATCATCCTGTGCTCTCAGACCCAACAGTATACTGGTTTCACAAACAGGCAGACAGAGAAAGGAGTGGATGCTGGTTGGGCTTTGTGTCTTCAAAACCAGGGGCAGGAGAGAGGGATTTTAAAGTGCAGAAGATGGCAGGAGACTGACTGCCTGAGTCCTGCCTGTCACTGCCTACCCATGGCCATTGGCATCCTAACGAAGGTTCTCTCCTACACCAGCAGCTTCTTTCCTCTAGTGCCCACCCATCATAGAACCCTCCTTGGGAAGCTGGTGCCATGCTCAGTGTGTGGGGGCCGAAGCTGGAAGCATCCTGCAAGCATCATGAGGGATGAGTCCGAGCAGCAACCATCCCTGCTCTCTGCCCCACAGCTGAGGGAAGTTCTGACACACTCTCCTGATACTCTGAATATTTACAATACATCCTTCAGTTCTCCAACAAGCTTTTAGGGGGAAAGGAGGGAGTGGTCATGGACCGGGGCCTGCAGGTGGAGAGCAGAGAAGAATTCACTGCAGTCAGTTTTCCGTGTAGGTCCCAGGGAAAAAGAAGGGGCTGTCCCCGGAAGAACCAGAGGACTTCATGGGAAAGAGTTGCATGACTAAAAGTCTAGAGGTGGGCCATACCTGTTACCACCCAGGAGAGTCTGAAAGGAGCCACTGCAGCCAGGGCTGGTGAGAAGCCTGACAGGATGCTGAGAACAAGGTGGGGCCAGCTCAAGGCTGCCTGGCAGGCCATGTCAGGAACTGCAGCTGCATCCTAAATACATTACCATCTCAGAGATAAGAAACCAAACGCTGGGCAAAGTCAGTCACCCAGGATGAAATCTAAACACGGGCCTTTTAAAGATGTATCCCACCATTTTTAATCATGGTGTGTGTGTGTGTGTGTGTGTGTGTGTGTGTGTGTGTGTGTGTGTGTGTTTGCATGTACATACACGTGTGCATGTGGAGACCAGAGGTCAACCTTTAGCTCATTCATCAGGAAGCTGTCTACCTTGTTTTGGAGACTTATTGGGGTGGTGTTGTTAGCATATTGTTGTTGTTGTTTTGGATTTTTGTTTGTTTTGTTGTTTTCTCTTACTGGTGTGCCGCTGACCACTTAGGCTAAGCTGGCTTGCCAGTGAACCTCTGGAATCCTCCACTTTTCACCTTCCTGGTATTCAGCTTACAGGTACACCACCAGCCCTAGCTTTTTATATGTGACTTCTGGAGCTCTAACTTAGGTCCCCATACACGCTTTACCAACCAAGCCTTTTCACTAGCCCCTTCCATCAGTCCTCCAGCATCCCTGCATTCCAAACAGTTTTACCTTGTTTTCCCCCTGATGTATGCTGGGCTGGCCCACCTCCTTGTCCCTTACCTTCCTCACAAAGTCCTCTACCTAGTGACCTGTGTCAGATAACTGACTCTGTGTTGCTCCTCAGCTGGAGAGCTGGGCACCTGTGTTTCTAGACAATGTTGGCCATATACTTTTCCAAACATCAAGATATACGGCCTCCATAAATTTCCAGGGACACATTAACGTTCACCTCCATAATGCCTTAATTGTCCAGAAACCATTAAGGTGACAAAGGGACAGATGTAAAGTGGGGAGGGAGGAGAGCCAGATGCCTAAATTAAGGGTGAAGGGTCCAGAACAGTCTCTCATGGGGGGTGGGGGGGATCCATGGGCTTTCCTTGTCCCCACAAGAATCGACTGACTTGTGAATTATCTCAATACGATGCTAGTGAGTCAGGGGGACCTTTTTTAAAGTGGGATTTTTCGAAAGGTTAAACGGAAATGAAAGCTGAACAATTATTTTTGTCCTCCTGCCTGGCAGGGCTCCCACTAATGTTTGTGTACTGAGCCGATAACGGTAGGATTCTTCAAAGCCTGTTCAGGGACAATCATATCACGAGTGAAAAAGGATTTGATTTTGTTAAAGTTAAAAAAAAAAAGTACATTTTAAGTGATATTGAAAGTAAAAAGACAAGATTGCCTGAGCTAAGTGCCTTGTTTTCACCAGTGCCAGTGGGGTTCCACAGATCCTCATTGTGCCCATAATTGGGGTTTTTTAAGTGGGAATAGAGATGAGTGTTTTCTTTTGTCTGTGAAGTTGGCATTGCTGACCCCTGCAACCCCCAAGGGAGGGCCCTGCACTGGGAATTCTGTTTCTGGGAAACAACAGGCATTTGCTCCCGCTGGGCCTCCGTGTTCAGAGACCACTCTGAGCACAGCCCTGTGGGTCTGACCTTGCATTTTCCTTCATCCGTCTCCGTGTTACTGTGGCTAACCTCATAGAGAGAAAGAGGATGAATGCATTAAAAAACTATTGGAAGACCCTCTGGGGCTCCGCAAATGGCTCAGACGCTAAGGGACTTACCATGCAAGTGTGAGAAACTGAAGACTGGGGTTGGATCCCCTAAAATCCATGTTTAAAGAAAAAACTGGGAGCAGGCATGATGGGGAAGGCTGGAACTCCAGCACTGAGGAGGTGGAGATGGGAGCAGCTGGGCCCCCGGGCCAGCCTAGCCAAAGTAGTTGGTGACAAGGTTCAATGAGAAACACTGTCTCAAAATAAAAAGGAGACTGAGAAGCCTCCTGACACAAACTTCTAACCTGCACATGGATGTTCATCCCCCTAACCCCCTATCCTAGACAGACAGACAGACAGACAGACAGACAGACAGACAGACAGAGGGAGGAGAGGAGGAGGAAAAGAGGAAGAGAGGGGAATGCATAGCTGGAGAGAGGGAAGAAAGGAGGGAGGGAGGGAAGAAAGGAGGAAGGGAGGGAAGAAAGGAGGGAGGGAGGGAGAGAGGGAAGAAAGGAGGGAGGGAGAGAGGGAAGAAAGGAGGGAGGGAGAGAGGGAAGAAAGGAGGGAGGGAGAGAGGGAAGAAAGGAGGGAGGGAGAGAGGGAAGAAAGGAGGGAGGGAAGGAGGGAGAGAGGGAGGGAGGGAGGGAGGGAAGGAAACTTCTAGTCTGCAATCCAGTAAACCTTATATAAACAGAGCCATTGTAGACTGAACATCAACCATACTAAACCCCAAACCTGAAAGGCTCCCAACTTGGAAACTTTTAAGCACCAATGTGCGACCAGGAGTGAAAACCTTAGTCCAAGAAAACCTTATTTCATGCAGAAAACCACTTAAAATGTTGCACAATGTCACCTTCAGGCTGGGTCTGAGATATATTATGAGACATAGATTCGGTATTTAGATTCCCATCCCTAAGATAACTCATCACATACAGGCATGGCAGAAGAAGGATGCAGCCCTCCTGGCCTGGTTTTCCCTCCTTGCATCTCATCTCAAGCACAGTTCCTGCAAGAAACACAGGGCCTAGTGTAACTCCAACTGAGGGGAGCAGCTTTCTCACGCACTGGGGGCCTCGGGAGTCGCCCCTCCCATCACTAATTTTCCTCAACATCTTCCAAGAGCCCGTGTTATTTCAACGTGTCTCCCGTGTGGCCACAGCCTAGGAGTGAGCTCCATTAGAGATCTCCTAATTGCATTTTGTAAAACAAGAGAGAGCATTCCCAGAAGCCTCCACAGGAGCACATTTCATATTTCATTGCCCAAAATGTTGCTGCTGTTTATGCCTGAAAGAAATCAATAGGAAAATCCCAACACTGAATGAGACAGTCCAGACCCACCTTGTGCTTGATGGGGCATGTTTCCCTCTGACCTATGACCAGGAAGGAGTGCTTGGAAGCGTCAGGGGTTCCCAGAAGAAAGGTACCCATCACACTCTGTGAAAAATAAAACTTTTAGTGGTGTTTGTTGGTGGAAGCATTGGATGAGCAGATATTTATCTCTTGTGTCCTTGATGAAGTTCTGGTTACAAAGGTTGGTGTGTTTTGATTGGTCCTAGTAATTGCCTATCACCTTTCCCCGCCTCCTTTCCCGCCCCTTAGGGTAGCTCCCCATTTCTCCTTCAGGTCTCCAAAGAGTCCACTAGCCAAGTGGTTAGACTGGGTGCTAACCTACTCAAAGATACACAGTGACACCTGCCCCAAATCTTAACTCTCAGCGAAGACGGATCCAACAAGAGCTAACACAAAGGAATGATGGGGTGGGACAGCATTCCTACCTGCTAGAATCCCGGGTCCTGGGGATGCTAGTAATGGAATCCGACACAGTGTTCATTTGGTTTGGGAGGGAGGCACGACTCAAGAAGGGAAAACCAGGAAGGGAAACAGGAAACACAAAGACTGAGTTCTGGACTGAAGGCCCAGGCTTTGGCCCACACTCACTCATGTGAGCCTGACCTGAAGAGGTCATGCTTCACTGGGACTCTTTAGACCTCAGAATCGCACTCAGTGCTGTGTTCTCTTAGGTCGGTGTGGACGAAGGCCTGCAGACAAGAAGTGCCTGTCAAGTTTACCTCAGCTGTGCTGTGAGCTCCCGAGGAACTGGAACTCCCACACATGCGTTCTTCCATTTTCATATTCCCTAATACCCAGAAGAATATCACCCAGCCTTCCTGTCCCATGAGAATGCCTTGCACACAGCGGGGTTTTCTCTGGGGGCTAGAGAGACAGTTCAGAGGTTAAAATGCCTGGCTGATCTTGCAGAGGACCAGAGACCAGTTCCCAGCACCCACATGGCAGCTTACAATCATCTGTAACTCCAGTTCCAGGTATCCAACACGCTCTTCTGGTCTCCACAGGCACCGCACACAGGTTGTGCATACATACACGCAAGCAAAACACTCACTCATATGCACCAAATTCGAACCTTTAAAATAAAAATCTAACTGCGCAGGATCTGCTATCATCACCCAAACACAAGTCACGTGGCCAGTCTTGTAGCCAATGGAAGAGTGAGTGCGTTCAGCCTGTGCAGGGGCGGAGGAGGGGCAGCTGCAATGAGAAGCCATGAGAGCTGAGGAAGAGCTTCATCCCTCCGTAGCGAAGTTTCTGTTCCTAGTCTTTTTACTGCTTCATTGCCGCAGACAGGTACTGGACGGGCATCTGTGCTCAGCATCTGAATTCCAACCAATACGGTCCCCATGAACTTTTGTAACCCAATCCATTTTAGAGACAGGAACTGCCCGTAATGGGAGGCTGCGTGAAATATGTCCCCCAGAAAGGTAATGCACAGGTGCTCGACACTAAATCAGCCACCGCAGCATCTTCAACGGATTACAGGAGAGATGGCTTTGACGAATGCCTTCGCCTGGCCATGATTATGATTTCTTATTCATCTTGTGGGTTTTTAAACAGAACCTTGCACTTAGTATTCAAATTAATGACTCCAATGTATTTGCCTGGATTTTCTTCTTTAAAAAGAATCATTTCGCACAGAACATGTGATGGTTATGTTTCTATGATAAACTTACTTGGTAAAAGCTTTCTCTATTTTATCATTTAGACAAGGAAATATCAGTAAATCAAACTTGAAAACCAGAGTGGAGGGGAGAGAGGCTTGCAGGGTGGCAGGCTAGCTTTAGATCCTTGAGGACAGGCATATGACTGTAGACGGAAGACACGCTTGGCCCCGTGTATGGGAGCCTAAGAATGTTCCAGACGGAAGACAAGCTTGGCCCCGTGTATGGGAGCCTAAGAATGTTCCAGACGGAAGACACGCTTGGCCCCGTGTATGGGAGCCTAAGAATGTTCCAGAGTGTGCCTCCAGGTAGCAAACGGTCACTGAGCTCTTTCTTCATTCGATTCTACAGCTCCTCTGAGCTGAGACACATGTGCTGACAAGAACCCAAGCTTTGTTGCAGTCTGAGGTTCTAATGCACATCCGTCCTTTCCAATCTGTGTGACCTATGGGAAGAATTGGACTTCAATTGGCATGAGTGGGCACATGTACAAATGGAGGATGGATAGATGATAGACAGACAGACAGACAGATGATATAGTAGATAGGTAGATAGATGGTAGAGAGAAGGTAGATAGATAGATAGATAGATAGATAGATAGATAGATAGATAGATAGATAGTAGATGATAGATAGATACAAATTGATTAAAAGGTTTAAACATCGTAAAGCGTCAGCTCACCCTGCGTCGGTCAGCTCACCCTGCGCTGGTCAGCTCACCCTGCGCCGGTCAGCTCACCCTGCGTCAGTAGTCCTTTCCCTTGACACTTCATGTCCGCAGATGACACCTGCCTCATCTGATAAACTAATGCCGTTGCCTTATTCATTTTATTCTGAGTTCCCCGGTTTTTACCTGGGCCTTGCTTTTGTCCTGAGGCAACATGGGAGGCAACATGACATTTAGATGTTTTGTCCCCTCAGCACCTTGCTGGCTGTGACATTTACTTGTTCCTGGTGACCTTGTCAGTTTTGAAGAGTACTAGGAATTTTATAGGACTGTAGGTTATTTTGTGGGGAAGGGGGTTCACAAGAAATAAAATCAACCACCTGGAAGTATGCTGGAGCTTGAGGGACGGCTCAGCTGTAGGAGCCAGTGCTGCTCTTACAGAGGACCAGTGTCCAGCTCCCAGCACCCACAGAGGGCAGTGCAGGACAACCGAACCCCAGCTCCGGGGCATGTGAGCCCTCTTCTGGAATCTGTGAGCACCTGTGCCACCTGTGCACACATACTCACACTCAGGTAGATGTCAACAATAAAAATGTTAAATGCATCATTTATAGGGGCTGAGTACACTCAGAATGTGCAGCCACCACATCCATGGAGTTGGAGTCCCTTCCAACAGGCCTCCCAGGCAAGTCCCTGCTCATTAGCAAGCCATGGCCGCTCCCCCTCCCCCACAGCCCTTGACACCTCCCACACAAGCAGAGCTATACAACATGTGACTTTCTGTCAGATTTCTTTCCCTTAGGGTTTTCAGAGTCCAATCCCATCATGGCATTGTATCGGAGTGTTGTTCCTTTTATGGCTGAGTAGCATTCCATTAGAGGGATCTCACACACCTTATGTGTACGTTCACCTGTCAGTAGATACATGGGTGGCTATTATGCTGATATCTCTATGAGTGTGTGTGTGCTCGTGTACTGCTTGTGTGTGTGTGTGTGTGTGTGTGTGTGTGTGTGTGTGTGCCCATATGTGAAGAGGCCAGAATTCAACATCAGGTCTTCCTCTCAATCACGTTTCCACCTTACTTTCTGAGAGAGAAGTTCACTGTACTTGGAGTTCATCAATTTGATTAGATTGGAGGCCCATGAGCCCCAGAACCCTCCTGTCTCCACCTCCCCAGTGATGGGTTTGCAGAGACTGACTGTTGTACCATCTTTCTTTTTTTTTTTTTCTTTTTGTTTTGGTTTTGGTTTTTGGTTTTTTTTTTCGAGACAGGATTTCTCTGTATAGCCCTGGCTGTCCTGGAACTCACTCTGTAGACCAGGCTGGCCTTGAACTCAGAAATCCACCTGCCTCTGCCTCCCAAGTGCTGGGATTAAAGGCGTGCGCCACCACCTCCCAGCTGTACTATCTTTCTTACTTGGGTCCTGTGGTCTATGTTCAGCCTTTAGGCTTACATGGAAAACCCTTCACTGAGCATCTCCTGACCCCTGCCATGAGTGTCTAAATAAAGGGATCTACTACTTTCCTGTGTTCTGAAATTTATGTGGATATCTAGAAGTGTCTGGGCTCCTGAGAGATGGATCCTGTGTGTCACTTGACAACAAAACCAGAAAAGTCATTTTAAGTTCCTCAAGTTATACTTCCTCTCAGGACCCTTCCACCACTCCAGCTGCTTCCTTGCCAACCTTTAACTTTGCCTACAATGTCTGACTTTGTGCAGTTTTCACTAGAAGTTAACAAACCAGCAAATCACCATGAAAATAATTTCCTACCTCCCTGTCTACCTTGAGTTTTAGAAGTCTAAATGTTCAATGGGTCAAATTCAAATGTCTATCTTTTTTGTCTCTTCCCCCAAATTGAAAAGAAGTGTTTTTTTTTTAATGAGTAGACATTTCAGAAACTAACAGAACAGAGATCCGACTTCACCCCTGACTTTCCACTGCCTTTAAAGTTTTCTTTTCTCCCACCACGTAACAACATAGCTTTACTGTCAGTCTAATTCTCTTACATTGTTTAAGTGTTCTGTTAGTCAAGTTTCCCCCTCTGCCTACTCTTGCAATAAGACATGTATGCGCCTCTTCTGATGAGCACATAGGTACACATATGCATAACCTCCCCACACACACACAGAGGTACACACACACATACGCACACATATAGGCACACACGCACACACATGCACACACACAGTCGCCCATACGCTCTACTTTGCATTGTACACAGAGGACAGCCATTCTCGTTTGGAGATATGAGATCCTTTTATTCTGTTATGCATGACTCTTAAAAAAGGTGCTAACCAACCCCTTAGCTACCCTGAAATCCGCAGCAATGGGTGCTTAACTGAGTGCAAAGGAAATGGAAACACTCAATGAATGGAGCCATTGGTCACTCTCCCTGGTGCTTAACTTACTCGCTCCCTCAAGCAGTTGGACTTGGCTGTACTCTCTTCCCAGGGCCAGGCCCATTTTGACCCACCCTCAGTTCCTAGAAGTTGGGTTAACTCAACCATAGGAGAAACTTTAATCTCCCATTTCACTTAAAGATAAATCATGATTCTTAGTGGATCCTATCTTCTTAAATAGTCATCTAATTTGCCAAACACTTCTTATTTCCCTTAAATCTAATTGTATATGGTAAGACAGGAAAATGTGGCAGAAGCTGAAGAAGCTCCACCCACATTCCCAGTCCAGCATCTTGTCACACAGCTTCCATGACATATTCAGACCCACCAGGACCTTCCTGTAGGATGATTTCCATAAGCTGCCTGAGACAACTGACTCATCAAGGATGTAGACTAGAGATATATGGCTCTTAGGAGAGATGTCCCTCATTACTGATGGGGTTTGGCTGAAAAATCTTCAAGTTCCTTTGAACCTGTGTTGGAGTCACCCTGTGATCCCAGTTCACCACTCACAAGATGCCCACTGGGGAATGGGAGTCCCCGGTGCCCATGAGCACCACTTATAAAGACCTCTTGCTCTCTTTGCCGGTCGGTTTCATCCTTCCTTTCCTGGGTCTCTGCCCTCCACCCTGGCTTTCAGACATTGCCCCCCTCGTTGGCCTCCTGTACCATCCCTGCCCTCCTCGGTGTCTTTCACACATCGTCCCCCTCCTTGGCCTCTGTACCATCCCTGCCCTCCTCCCTGGCTTTCAGACATCTTCTCCCTCCTTGGCCCCCTGTACCTAAATACTTGTCTCAGCACCCATGGCATTCAAAAGGTTTCCCATTGGACTTCTTCAGATTTTAGCACAAAGACAGGCGCTGATGGTGGCCGACAATGACAGCTAACACCACTGTCCTCACTGGTACCTGAGTGACATGCTGTATTCCTGCGTCTCCCAAAGGCCCTAAGTTAGTTCCTGGGAGAAAATCCCAACCTTCCGTGAATTTACCTTAAAGTGTCTTGGGTCTCAGGTGGCCCAAAGCTGCCTTTGTGCCTGATCTCTGTCTAGGTTTACATGCTGAATAAACAGTGTTCTATATACAAATTGATGCTGTTTTTAAATATTAATAAAGCACTCTTAAACTGGACACAGTGGTCCAAGTCTGTAATTCTACCACTCAGGAGGCTAAGGCAGTAAGATCGGGTATTGAGAGCAAGCTTTGAATGCACAGTTCAATTCCATCCTGGGAGACATGAGACCTTGTTGAAACAGATGGTAGATAGATAGATAGGTAGATAGATAGATAGATAGATAGATAGATAGATAGATAGATAGATAGATAATAGATAGAAATGGAGAGATAGATAGATAATAGGAAAGCAAGGACACAGGAGAAAGAAGGGAGATAAAAAGTAGACTTTTGGCTTCAGACTTCGCACAGGGCGGCCTTGAGTGTGCAAATACATTGCTTCTCCAGTACAGCGAGAAAATGAGCAAGACATTGGCTTTAGTTTTTCTCTCATCTCCCACTTCACTATGAAGATATTCTTGGGGAAACTGAGCCATTGAATGGGGTGTGCACAGTAGCCGATAACTTTGTGTCAGCTAGAAGTTCCCAGCTGCAGCCATCCTGTCTCTGCTATCTGCTATGGCATTTGTGTTTAGTAAATAAAGGGTGACGTCATGTGTACAGTGAACTCTTAAAGCAGTTGAGTGAGGGCATGCTGGTTAGGGTTTGTTTGCTTTGGTTTTGGTTTTGTCAACTTGACACAAGCTAGAGTTGTCTGGGAAGAGGAGATATCAGTTGAGAAATCACTTGTGACAGAGTCACCTGTCGGCAAAGCGCTGGGGCATTTTCTTAATTATTGATTGCTGTAGAAAGGCCTAGCCGACCATGGGCGGTGTCACCCATGGGCAGGTGGGCCTGGCAGGCATAAGGAAACGGAGCTGAGCAAGCCGGCAAGCAGCATTCCTCCATGGCTTCTGCTTCAGTTCCGGATTCCAGGTTCCTTCCTGCCTCGGCTTTGCTTCATGATAGACCTGTAAGCCGCAATAAACCTTTGCCTCCCCAAGTTGTTTTTGTTTGTTTGGTTTTGTTTGTTTTGTTTTGTTTTGTTTTAATTTTTTGGTCAGTGTTTTATCAAAGCATACAAGACAAACTAAAACAGGAAGTGGTGTGGCTGCATTAGCTCATGTGGAAAACATGCATGCCATATGTAAGTCCCATCCATGTAGAGCAGGCACAGGGTAGAGGTTATGTGTCTATAGCATGTATAGGGAGGGGAGGAAGAAAACATGGTTTCCAGAAAATAAAAGACCCCCTTCTAGAGTATAACACCGGGCTATGTAAGTTACTCTAGCCGAACACAGGGGACTGCTCAGGGTGAGGCTGGAACAGAGCTCCCTGATCTCAGAATCTCGGGTCTGCTCAACCCAGGTCCCTTGTCGTAGAACCTGAAGCCCTTGAAGGGTTGCTGTGGAGCAAGGCCAGCACCACCTGTTGTGAGCTCTGCTCATTTTGGAGACCTTACATTTGGGTTTTGTGGGAAATGTGCCTGGATCCACCCCGGGAGAGGGTAGGGATCCACCGCCTTCACTGTTTTTAGACTGCAGAGGTTGCGGAGAGCATGCTTCACATTGACCTGGAGTTTAGTAATTGCCCGGAGCCCTTCCTCTGTGTAATTCCCACTCTTCCCTCCCATCCAATACTTCTGCTGCTGTGCTTCTACATCTTCCCTTAATGGAAGCTTGATGGTTTCACAACTGTAGATGTTTAGAAAATGGCAAGGGGTGTTACTAAGTCTTCGGGTGCTTTTCTGTCTGGGAACACAGCACAGTTACCTGCTTGCCTCAGCTGAGCCCTGGTACCCAGTCCTTTGGGGTTGTAATTCTAGACAAGGCATGAGGCCCCCTTACTGACTTTCCCCCACGAGGAGCACAGAGCCAGGGAAACACTGTGCTTTGAAAAGAGCTCATCTCTTCCTTTCCAGCTGGGACAGGTGGTGACTTCCTCAAAGGGTCTGTGATAATCAATTTTGCCTGACATACTCTTCCCGGACATTCCAATCCTCCCTCAAGATGTAGAGTTAAGGTCACTTCCCTCTTTGAACTAAGGTGGGGCTTCTTGTCTGCCTTAAAGAACAAAGTCCAGAACAAGCAATGCTGCCTGCCTGCCTGCCTGCCTGCCTGCCTGCCTGCCTGCCTGCCTGCCTGTCTGCCTACCTGCCTGTCCCTGCCTACCTGCCTGCCTGCCTGTC
>NW_022196897.1:155374122-155380450 GCF_008632895.1 Mastomys coucha | reverse complement strand
TGCCTGCCTGTCTGCCTGCCTGCCTGCCTGCCTGCCTGCCTGCCTGCCTGCCCTCCCGCCTGCCTTTGTGTCCAGGTCAGAGGTTGAGAAGGCAGCGCCAGCCAAGCTTGAGGTATTAGTTCTGGGAGCCTGGCCACTACAACACAAGGCTTCTCCAACATCATCAGAAGGATGAGAACATGTCACTTCTCAGTCATGACAGATTCCCAGCTGGTCACCAGCCCCGGCTCACCAGCCTATGGTAGTCAAATACATGGAGTGGAGTGGGACCTTTCCTGTGCACAGTTCCATCCAGATGGCAGCCTCGTGTATAGAAGAAATATTAGTTGTTGTTTTGAGCCTTTCTGTAGTGGTTTGAATGAAAATAGCTCCAAAAGACCCATATGGAGTGAGTAGCACTATTAGGAGGTACAGCCATGTTAGAGTGGGTGTGGCCTTGTCATAGACGGATGTCCCTGGGGTTGGCCTTTGGGGTTTCAGATGCTCAAACCAGACCCAGTGTCACTCTCTGTTCCTACTGCCTGAGGATCCAGATACAGAACTCTCAGCTACCTCCCCAGCACCATGTCTGCCAGCACACTGCCATGCTCCCACCATGATGATAACGGACTAAACTTCTAAACCTGTAAGCCAGCCCCAATTAAGTGTTTTCCTTTATGAGTTGCCTTGGACATGGTGACCCTTCACAGCAATATCAATGACCCTAAGACACTTTTCATTTGGAAATGACTTGCCATGCAGGAGCACATGACTCTGCATTGGAGCTGAGGACCAGGGCTTTCAGAATCTTTCCTTGTAGCTGTTTCACATGGCCTGGGATCCCTTATGTTCATAGCGGCTGCGTTCCAGAGCAAGTGTATCCAGCTTGGAGGAAGTGGTGGTGTCTCATGACTTAGACTCAGATGACTGGCTGTTCATCCCTAGATGACAGCATTGCAGGTTGTAGGAGGAAACCCAAGCCTGGGAAGGTGTGTGTGATCATCATTGTCTCTGCTCGTTTTCGGTTATGGCTGGGGTCTCAGGTGTTGCATCTGCTACTACCAATGCACACAAGGAGCCAAAAGAAAGGAAAAAAGGCTGGAAAGATGGCTATGTTGACAGAAAGGCTGGAAAGATGGTTATGTTGACAAAGTGCTTGCCTCACAAGCACGAGCACCTGAACTCAACATCTAGCACCCACATAAAAGTGTCAAGCCTTGTTGTGAACACTTGTAACCCCAGAGCTTGGATGATAAAGACAGTAAGGTCCCGGGGGTTGGGAGGAGGGTGGTGAGACAGACAGGTCCCTGGAGTGGGGGTGTTGCCCAGTCATCTTAGTCTAATAACTATACTTTAAACTAATTAAGAGACCCTGTCTCAAAACCAAAGTGGATAATGCCTGAGGAATGATGAATAAGAATGTTATCAGACCCTCACACACATGTGCACACATGTGTAGGCTCACATGAAGAGGGAGAGAAATAGAGAAAGAGAGAGAGAGAGAGAGGGAGAGAGAGAGAAGAGGAAGAAGAAGAAGAAGAAGAAGAAGAAGAAGAAGAAGAAGAAGAAGAAGAAGAAGAAGAAGAAGAAGGAGAAGAAGAAGAGGAGGAGGAGGAGGAAGAGGAGGAGGAGGAGGAGGAAGAGGAGGAGGAGGGAGAAGAAGAGGAAGAGGAGGAGAAAGAAGAGGAAGAGGAGGAGGAAGAGGAAGAGGAGGAGGAAGAAGAAGAAGAAGAGGAAGAGAAATGGAAGAAATGGTTTCCCCAGAATTTGTTCCTGTGACACTATGTTTCTCGTTAAGTAGTCAAGGGGAACCAAAGGGAGTTTGGAGGCCAGCATGACTTCTCTGCACAACTGAAATCCTCTAGCAATTAAAAAAAAAGCCAGTCATACCAGTTACATTCCATTTGCACCACCCCTCATCATGAGAGGGCTCCGTTGTGGTCAGTCTCATCAAACTCATGGGGCAAATCGTTGCCTTGAAGAGCTAAGATCTATTGAAGAAACAGTGGAGGGAGAGAGCAGAGCTCTGGTAACTAGCCAGCATCCAGCTCACCTGGCCAAGATGGATGGACACACACTCATGCGGGGTTGTTATAAATTTTACTGTATTTACAAATCATCATAGAATAGACAATATCTCTTTAGTATAAATCCCATAGCCTTCATTGATTCTCATATAATGCTTTCATTGATTTTCCAGACCTTGTATCCAGAGTCAACCTATGGCTACAGTTGATAAGTGAAGGTAGCTGGGACATGATTATTCATTAATATTTTTGTTTGCAGTAAACAGGAAAGTGAAAGATACAAATGAATGTTGGGATTTCACTTATTCACCAATGATGTGAGTTGACCTTTATTTCTCAATTGTGTTCTCTGAATACAAAAAATTATTTTGTGAGGGGGGGCATGTGACATGTGTAAGCATGTGTGTGTGTGTGCATGTATGTATGTGTGTGCATGTATGCATGTATTATGTATGTATATATGCATGTATGATGTGAGCACATATGTATGTGTGTATGTGATATGCAGTCCCCATAGAGATGGTCTAACAATTTTTTGTTTATCAAATTAATTTCTTCAACATTTTAGTAAGTCTATAAAAGAATTTTTTTAATTTTAAATTCTTGATTTGTAACATCTGCCAAAGTCTGCGGTATAAATGCCCCCACGGTGGACGATTTCAAGCTGCTGACTCCACATCACCGAACACAGAAATGGACAAAGATCCACAGTTACACAGCATTCTATGAAGTGTCGTGCTATACACAGAGCAACAGAATAATCCCCGAGAGCGTAAGTCACAAAAAACTGGCAAGAATAAGGAAGGAATTAAAGTTTGATCATTTATTATATTCATTACTTTATATAACCATAAATTTTCATGGTTTTTAAGTAATGGCTTTGTTACATTATTTGTTTGTTTGTTTGTTTACAGAATGAAGCACACATGCCACAAAACTAAAGGGAAAATGTTGAGAATTGTATACGTGTCTACAATAAATACAATCATATCCATTCCCATTTGCCCCAATATCGCCTCTCACTCTTTCAAAGCCTGCACTTGCAGCCTCATGCCCTTTTTGATAACTGATGATAAGTCCAGGGAGTGTTCACGTACACACCTGGTATGTGGCCACTAGCTGAAGCATGGGAAACCCACCGAAAACCACATCCTCCCCTGGCAGCTGTCAAGTTCTAATATCTCCACAGAGTGGGCGGGCCCTGTGTCTCATGTACCCTGGCTATGGTAAGACTGAGGCTGGCTTGATCAAGTGCAGGTCTTAGGCAGGGACCCATAGCTCTGTTTTGAGTTTATGATCAGTGATCACCATGCCGTGACAGACAACAGTAGGAAATCGCTCTTTTTCTCTTACCTCAAATAAAGCTAGGGTACCACCAAGGCTGAGGGCCGCTGAAAGGGACAGGGAGATGAACCCCCATACCCTGAGAAACTCTAATTGATACCATGGTTGTGGGATGGTGAACCATGCCAGGAAGCTTAGTGGGTAGAGCAGGTCTGAGTTTCTGGGGACCTGGGGTGCACACCTGAGATGGCAGGCAGCTCCCTGCTCCCTGCAGATCTGGGGACTCAGGGTGCATACCTGAGATGGCAGGCAGCTCCCTGCAGATTTGGGGACTCGGGTGCACACCTGAGATGGCAGGCAGCTCCCTGCTCCCTGCCAGAGTCCTGGCCTGGAACACGCGCCACACTCCCCACAGAAGGAAACGTGATCTGTGGTCATGGACAGAGGTCTCCATGCTGATGTGGTACCTGGAGGCCCTGAGGGCTTAAATAAGCTCCCCTTTCCAGACATACCTCCCTGCAACAGGTACTAAATCTCGGGTCTACCCCGTGAAGTCAGTACGCATCCATTTTCCAGGATAAACAGTTTGGAACCAGGGACTGTCTCTTTCATCTACCACCATGGGGAGAGTGGAGAAGGCCTTTGCCTACAGAGCCTCAGTCTGAATCTCCCATAGAAGGCTCTCTGTGCTTCCAGCCAACCATGGCCAAGCGAAGGACAATCGCCACTGAGCCAAGCTGGAGCCCATGGACACCCTGACACTTCGTTCCCGACTCCTCTGTGCGACTTCTAGTGTCGGGTGGGGGTGTGAGTCAGGGGATATCAGCTCTGGCTTTCCCACATCTCAGACTGCACTTTCCCACCCCCACCCCCCAACCCCAGAGCAGTGGGGGGGGGTGCTTCCCTAAAGCCCAGCACTGCCCAGCAGCGGTATGGGATAAACACAAACTCCCCACATTTTGCCCCCCCAGCAGCCGTGCCCAGCCATGGGGCAGAATGCAGTCCTACACATGGGGTCAGAGGACACTGAGGTACTCTGAAGAAGAAACTCAGTCACCCAGACAGAATCACTCAGCTAGAGTGCTCAGCTTTGAACGCTCAAAGGCTCCAGCCCTCTTCATAGAAAGCACATGATAAGTGACCCCTGTTCTACCCCTAGACAAAGAGAGCTGTGCATTTCCATCCACTTTTCCCTACAGGTCCATGGGCCTAAATAAATGTCCCATGCACATTCCCCAAGAGCTTCCTCATCCCTCTTGGGAATATTCCTCAGAGTCTGGCCCCTCTTTTTTGATAATTCACATCACTCATGAGTAGCTTTAAGGAGAGCTGGTGGCAGTGGCATTGTGTGACAGCAGATGCTCATGATCCCCTAAATTCCTAACCCACAAAGTCGTGGTATAAGGACATGAGCCTTTAGGGAACAGATTGGACCATGGGAATTGTATCTCTCATTGCGGTGGCAAGACAGCTACTAAAGGCACTCGAAGGAAGGAAGGGTTTTGTGTGGCCCACGCCGTGAGGGTACAGATTATCATGATGGGCGAGGTTCAGTGACAGGAGCGTGAGGTGGTTGGTCACATTGCGTCCACATTCAGGAAGCAGAGAAATAAAGTCATGTGTTCACCTCCCTTTCTTCCTCTTATCCAGTCCAGTACCTCAACTCCCTGCCATTGGGGTCTGTCTTCTCACCTCAGCTAACCTAGTCTACAAATCCCCTCACAGATGTGCAAAGCGATTTGTCTCCTACAGAAGTCTAGATGATGATCATATTAACCATCACAAAAATGGAGCCCTCATGAATGGGACTCGTGGGTTGGTGAGAGAGAGCTCATAGGGTTTCCTCCACCACAATAGGATATATCTAAAGGAGGACTTTCTGCAAACCATGACACAGGCCCCCAGCAGACAGCAAATCTGTCTATCCTTTGATCTTGACCATTCAGAATTCAAACTGCGTGCCACATAAGCCATGCAATCTGCAGTACTGTGGAACAGCATCGAGAAGTACCATGCCCATCAGGAAGGGTCCTCATAGGACTATGGGATGAATCTACATAGTGTGATGGAAGTGACGAGCCACACAGGTGGCATTACCCCAAGCCTGATACTCCACACAAGCTCAGGAGACGCAGAGGTGTCTCACCTTCCTTGACGAGCTGACACATGAGGCTCAGAGATATGGACCAATGGGTTGAAAGACATAACTTTAGGAGGGAAAAAAACAGTAGATCTGGGGTTTCGAGGGAGGTAGAAAAGAAAACCACCATTCAGTATTCTGCTAGCAGCCTTCAGATGAAGATGTAGAACTCTCAGCTCCTACTGAACCATGCCTGCCTGGATGCTGCCGTGATCCACCCATGATGATAATGAATTGTACCTCTGAACCTGTAAGCCAGCCCTAATTAAATGTTGTTCTTATAAGAGTTGCCTTGGTCATGGTGTCTGTTCACAGCAGTAAACCCCAACTAAGATAGAAGTTGGTACCAGAAGTGGGGTTATTGCTATGATAGACTTGACCATGCTTTTGTTTGGAAGAATGTGGATTTTGGGGCTTTGGATTTGGAAAGTAGTAGAATCCTTTAAATGTGCCTTAATGGGCTATTGTAGTATGAATATGGAAGACTTTGTTACAGAGAGTAATTTGAATTGTGCAGACCTGGCCCAAGAGGTTTCAGTGGAGAATTTCGATATGTGACCTAGAGACTGCTTTTGTGGTATTTTGGTGAAGAATGTGGCTACTTTTTGCCCTTGTCTGAAGAGTCTGTCTGAGGCTAAGGTGAAGAGACTCAGATTAATTGCATTGACAAAGAAAATCTCAGAAACTTCCATCATAGACTTTGTTCTCTGGTTAAGTCTCATGAAGAGCATTTTAAACAAGTATAGCAAGCTGAGAAAGGAAAAATATAAAATATATGGTTTGAGTATTAAAGGGGCACCAGGAATCCTGTGGAGATGAATCCTGTGTTAAAGGATATTGAATTGAATTAAGGGAGTGCTGACCTTGTGGTAAGATCCCACCTAGTTAAATTCAGGTC
>NW_022196897.1:155357489-155374038 GCF_008632895.1 Mastomys coucha | reverse complement strand
TTCAATCCCAGGAGGCAAAAGCAAGCAGATCTATGGTTCAAAGCCAGCTTGGTACAGAGCAAGTTCTGAGTGAAGAAAAGCTTAAATCCAGGCATAGTGGTACATGCCTTTAATCCCAGGATGCAGAGCCATGAAGATCTCTGAGTTCAAGGTCAATCTACTGAGCATGAGAGGCCATGGAAGGCCATTGGTGAAGGTGCAGCCTCAGTTGCAGTTGATGGTCCAGAACTGAAGGAGTCATGCAAAGAAGTTGAAGCTTGACAACATGAAGTGAGCCCATGAGAGGCTATTGGTGAAGCCCATCTTCAGCAGAATATCCAGTATATTGGACATGTCAGTACCATGGGATGATCACCAAGAACTGCCCTGGCAGTGGAGTGGATCAACCTTAACTTAGAGTGCTACAGAGGGCAGAGCAGGAGAAGTGACGACAGCCCTTTGGAGAAGCCCAGAAGATCATGTGTGGATCCCAGACATTTAAACAAGAAGCTGTAACATTGAAGGTGCCTCAATGTTTGACAATGTTTGAGATGCCAGAGTCATGGCCTCTCTGCTGAGGAAAGCTGCTAACAGGGAGTCGAACCAGCCTGGCTGAAAGAAGTTTGTTGCAGTCACCAAAGATGAAAAAGGAGTTGGGGGCTGGAGAGATGGCTCAGCGGTTAAGAGCACTGACTGCTCTTCCAGAAGTCCTGAGTTCAAATCCCAGCAACCCCATGGTGGCTCACAATCATCTATAATGGGCATCCAATGCCCTCTTCTGGTGTGTCTGAAGACATCGACACTGTACTCACATACATAATATAAATAAATCCTTAATAAGAAGAAAAGAAAAGAAAAAGGAGTTGGAGACCTGAAGACCACTTTGTCATCAAACATGGAGATGCAGAATTTAGAGTTTTCCCAGCTGGTTTCCTGTCTTGCTTTGGAGATTACAGTATGAATCTCAGAAGAGACTTTGAACTTTGGACTTTTAATATTATTGAGAGCTATAGACTATGGGGACTTTTGAAGTTGGACTAAATATATTTTGCATTATACTATGTTTAGGAATGGCCCCCATAGACTCATTTGTTTAAATAAGCCTATGGGGCCAGGGAGTGGAATGTGATGGTTTATATATGCTCAGCCCAGAGAGTGGTACTCTTAGAAGGTGTGGCCTTGTTGGAGTAGGTGTGTTACTGTTGGTATGGGCTTTAAGGCCCTTATGCTAGCTGCCTGGAAGCCAGTATTCTGCTTGCAGCCTTCAGATGAAGATGTAGAACTCTCAGCTCCTCCTGCGCCATGCCTGCCTGGATGCTGCCACCCTTGATAATAATGGGCTGAACCTCTGAACCTGTAAGCCAGCCCCAATTAAATGTTGTCCTGTGAGAGTTTCCTTGGTCATGGTGTCTGTTCACAGAAGTAAAACTAAGACACTGGGCTAGACAGAAAGCTTCAGTCCACCTGAACAATTAGAGATTCTGTGGTAGTTTGGATAGGTTTGGCCCTTTAGGTTCATATGTTTCCATACTTGGACATATGAAGTGGCACTACTAGGAGATGTGGCTTTGGAGGAAGTATGGCACTGCGTAGGAGGGCTTTGAGGTCTCCTAGTCTCAAGTTTTGCTTGAGTATGGAATCAGAGCCTCTTCCTGGCTGCCTGTGGAACACAAGTCCCCTCCTAGCCACCATTAGATTAAAATGTAGAACTCTCAGTTCTTCCAGCACCATGTCTGCCTGCATGCTGCCATGCTTCCTGCCATGATGATAATGGGCTGAACCTCTGAAACTGTAAGTCATATCCAATTAAAAGTTTTGATTTATAAGAAAAAAAGAAAGAAAGAATACCACCATTCTAGCTACTCACAAAGAACACCAACCAACTTCATTCCTGTTGCAGAAAACATATTCCTGGAACCATTAAAAATCAACCTTGGGGCCTGGAGAGATGGCCCAGAGGTTAAGAGCACTGGCTTCTCTTCTAGATAACCTGAGTTCAAATCCCAGCACCCACATGGAGGCTCGCAGTCATAAGTGCAGATCCACAGGATCTGACGCCCTCTCTTGGCCCCTGTAGCATTGCATACCCATGGTACACAGGCATGCATACAGGCAAAATACTCGTGTACATAAAAATTTAGGACTTAAAACTTTCATTGAAGTTACATGTTGATTTCTTTTGGCTCTTGGATTATCATGTTGTTTCTTTTTTCCCTTTACCCCCTCCAAACTTTCCCACGCACACACACACCCTCCACTGCTCTCTTCCAACTTATTTTCAGTGCTATGCATGGCATCCAGGACTCTGGACAAGCATTTTACTGGCTTTTATCCCTAGACCCACATCCAGCTATTTAAAAACCACTCTTTGATGAGCACCATTGGTCATTCTCACCTGGATGATTTCCTGAGCCACTCGGCATGCCGTCTCAGTTTAGCAGTCAGAGTCTCAGTTTTGCAGTCAGCACTGAGCAGATTTTGTTAAATCCTGACTCAAAGAGTCACAAGTCATGAAACCTCACCAATCATAATTGCTCCTGTGGGTCAGTCACAGAGGAAGTAGAGACAATGTATCGGTGTTACTCCCGTCAGTTGGCAGAGACTCTGAGGGAGACCATGAGAGCCTTGGCTGGTCTTGACTGGATATCGTTACCTACACATTGTGCTGGGTTTTAGATACTCCAGTTTGTATAAAACAAAATCTTAATCTGAAACTTGTGTGTGCTCTCGGGGCGTCTGTTGAGAGGGACACGTGGTAAATAATGCATAGCATGCCACTCTTGGGAATATATTCAGAAGAAATGAGCACCCACGCCTGTTTGTTGCTTTTACTTATTGTTTAACTCGACATGGTTTATAACCCTCGACATGGTTTATAACCCTCGACGTGGTTTAATAACTCCTGGGCAAGCCAGAACAATACAGATACCCTGGTATATCCATGCCACAGAATACTACGTAACAACAAAAAGGAATGAACTGCTCATCTCAGGTAACCTGCATGGGCGGCTCTCAAAAGTCTACTGTTTGGATGTGAGATGCCCCATAGGCTCACTGGTGTGGCTTTAGAGGAAGTGGGTCATTGTGGAGGTGGGTAGGTTTGAGAACCCTGTTCCAAACTAATTTGTTCGTATTCCCTCTTTTTCTCTTTCTCCCTCTCCCCCTTCCTTTCCTCCTCCCCTCTCCCCCCTACCACCCCCTTCTTTTCTCTCTCTCTCCTTTGTCTCTTATCTCCCTCTCTTTCTCCCAGATCTTCCCAGATGTGTGTGAGTTCCCTCCTGTTCCTGCTGCCACAGCCAAGACCCACTCCCACCACTACAGCTTCCTCACCATGATAAGTTAGCGCACACACGCACACACACACACACACGCGCACACACACACACGCACACACACACACTGAGCCAAAATCAGCCTTTTCCCTTGAGCTGCTTCTTGTCGGGTGTTTGGTCACAGCAAGAAGGCAAGTACTCACGCATCACACCCGTAGTGTCCACCTACGCCAACGGTTGAGAAAGAGCCAGCCCCTAATAGAGGCGGATTGTGGGTGCCAGGGATTGGGGTAGGAATGTGGCATGATTGACTGTACATGGGTATGAAGGTCATTTGGAAGTGATGGGGTGATGGCTTGTGGCACTTGTGATTCTTGTCTTTATAACTTTTTTTCCATTACCTGGGGTTAAGTCCAGGTCCTTAGATACTCTCCCACATACTCACATCTTAAGTCCTTTTATTTCTTTTTTATTTATTTATTTAGTGATTTGTTAAGATAGAGACTTATTAAATTGCCCAGAATAACTTTCATCTTGTTGTACAGCCAAGGCTGGCCTGGAACTCGCCCATCCTCCTTCCTCAACATCCTAAATAGATATAATTGTGAAACACCATTCCCAGTACAGTTGTACCATGGATTTGATCACTTTTATGAAATATAAATTACATTCCAAGAAGTTGACATAAAATTAGTCTTAACATCAGTGTGTGTATCTGTGTGTGTGTGTATCTGTGTCTGTGTGTGTGTGTGTGTGTACGTACGTGGGCATGCATGGATGTGGGTGTTTCTAACTACCTGATCAGTAAGGCAAGACTCCATCCATATTCCTAGAAGGGAAACACCTGACCTGCTCACAGTCAAAAAGAGTATAAATAAGAAGAGCCACAACAGCGCCTTATGCCCTTGGTAAATACCTAACGTACCTGTTCCTATAGACCCGCATTCACACCTGGTCTGCTACAGACCCATGTTCACACCTGGCCTGCTATAGACCCGCACTCACACCTGGCCTGCTACAGACCCGCACTCACACCTGGCCTGCTACAGACCCACGTTCACACCTGGCCTGCTACAGACCCACGTTCACACCTGACCTGCTACAGACCCGCGTTCACACCTGGCCTGCTACAGACCCGCGTTCACACCTGGCCTGCTACAGACCCGCGTTCACACCTGGCCTGCTACAGACCCGCATTCACACCTGGCCTGCTACAGACCCATGTTCACACCTGGCCTGCTACAGACCCATGTTCACACCTGGCCTGCTACAGACCCGCACTCACACCTGGCCTGCTACAGACCCACGTTCACACCTGGCCTGCTACAGACCCGCGTTCACACCTGACCTGCTACAGACCCGCGTTCACACCTGGCCTGCTACAGACCTGCGTTCACACCTGGCCTACTACAGACCCGCGTTCACACCTGGCCTGCTACATACCTGTGTTCACACCTGGCCTGCTACAGACCCGTGTTCACACCTGGCCTGCTACAGACCCGTGTTCACACCTGGCCTGCGGTCTTAGTGGTGTGTTCAGCCCTACCAAGTCTACCCATGAGGAAGTTGAGGACTCAGTGGGCATGTGCAGAGCTAACCAACAAGCCAAAGGCACACACCATCATTTCCTCCTATTCTTAGGGAAGCCTTCCGTCTCCACCCTGTGCTTGTTCATGGTCTCCTCTGCTCTAAACCAAGGAGCTGTACATCAGCTCACAACACATCACCAAACAGGAAAGAAATACAAACGCGCTCATCTAATTGATAGGATTTAATCTATATAATAAAAGGGGACATAGATAATCACTTCTACTGATTTAGGAGACAACCAAAAAGCTTCTCATAGGTTGAATCTTTGTGAGCTATAAAAAAAATGAATCCATTTACCTATCTTTGACATTCTAATAAAAAGATAAGATTATGGTTCTAGAGAATTATATCGATGATAAACTGAATCGCTAAAAGACAGAAACAATGTAATAAATAAAATACCACATTGCAAAGAGGCAGAACAATCAGTGAGGCTAACAACAGATAAATAAATTATGGTATATCCATGAAATCAGACACAATGTAGTCCAAAAAAATCATGTTTCACCAAATGCTTGACAGAGTAGGGAAATGTTTATGTTATAATATAGTGAGAAAAGCAAGATATGAAACTCCATAAAGAGTGTAATGCCAATTCTGCCAAGAATAATTCTAGTTTAGACACACATTTATGTGCACAAATATGTGTATATATTCATATGTGATGTGTTTTTGTGTGTGACTACAAGAAAAATGCACAAAAATAAGATTGCCTGTAGTTATCTACACATGCTGGTATATGGCGTGATTTTTATCTTCTTCCTATATTTTTTTAAGTAAGCATGGTTCACTCTTGAGGAAAGCCCAAGACAAAACTATCATGATGAGAAACACTGTCATTCAAAAATGAAGTTTGTTTTTACATAAATCCTTGTACTGCATTTAAGCCCATGGAGCTGTGACCTTGGCAGCTCCCGTGGGCTTTTATGGGGCAAGATGGGGTCTGACTTCCAGAATGGATCTTCCTTTGTTCTGTTAGAAACTCACGTGTGGGGTGCTCCCAAGACACCTTGGTCCTTCACCCTCCAGCCCCTCACCACCAGTCCCAGATGTCAGGGTTCCGGCGAAATGGGGCCTATTTTGTGTCCAGTCTCTGACAGCTTTGAAAATTATTTAGCTCCCACTGTGATGGATACTCTCTGCCTAAAATGATGGATGGGTACCAGCTGAAAGAGGATGACAAGAAACTTGAAAAATGATACAAGGGCTGCTGGACAGAACGCTCTTTCTCTCTCTTTTTTTTTTAAAGAAAAGTTGACAGGAGCTTGAAATATAACATGGAGTCTCACTCTGTCCTCTCTCTCTCTCTCTCTCTCTCTCTCTCTCTCTCTCTCTCTCTCTCTCTGAAGAAATCTGTAGCTGTACTTTTATCAGTGGGCTCTTTGAGGAAGAAAACCCAGGTTGAAGTTAGAACAAATTCTTGTGTCCTCCTTAAACAGTACTTGGGGTCAGCTATTGGACAAAGTGAATGTGTCATCCATCAGAACTTACTGAGTGCTTATCACATGGATGGGGTGGAGCCTGGCATGAGGAGATGGACTGGGCAAAGGCTCTGCCTCCAGGGCTAGAGGTTCATATGTTTCCTCGTTGTCTTGGTTGTATCTTACCTACTCCTGAGTTGTCCCCGGATGGGACAGAGGTGCCTGTGAGTCTCTTCAGATTCCCACATCCTTTGCTGCCTCTCCTGTGGCTTGTCAGGAGCTCAGGAAAATCCAACTCCTTGAACAGCTTAACCTCCACTTCAAGGAGCACACATTGCCGGCAAGGTGGGCTAGCCATTCTCCCTTCTCCCACCCCCTCCTCAACACCGATGGAAGGATGCTGATATCATAATAGAGGTGTTTGTCTTCCACTTAGAAGGCCCCTTCAGCTATGTGTCCTGTTACCTCAGGTGTTAAAAGTTGGCTGACCATGAGATCACACAAAGAAGCAAGGGAAATGAGCTGACCCACACCTGGGCCCCAAAGACATGCAATGCCATTTAGGGACCCTGAGGATACTCTGGTGACCCCTCCAAAGTCTGCATCCTCCCTTCTGTGACTCCTGCTTCAGGCATGAGAATAGCCCATCAGTCTGTGTTTCTACAGGATGGCTGCACTTTCTAGATTTCAGAGAGAATTTTAGCTTCGGAGCTCTTCCACCCCGCACCTTGCCCCTCTTTCCTTTATAGACCTGTCTATTAGTCTAGCACAAGTCCAGAATGCCTCTAGTCCACATAGGTCAGGCAGGTGGGACAGAAACACTGAAACATAGCGGTTTCAGACTTTGCTAAGTAATTCCCGCATTAATACAAAGACTTTGACATTCTCATATCAAACAAAATTAGAGGTCTCACAGGGGAAAGATTTATATTTGTTTAAGAAAGCTGGACCAAGCCCCCACCTGAGCAGAGCAGTTACACTTGTTGTGGGGAAGTTCTCTTGACAACGGGAACAGACCTCTGCAGAGTAGCCTTCCCTTCAGAGCTGAGACATTTACAGTGCGCATCTATTACTGCTGGGGATGCAGAGATGGGGGCAGGCTTAGAGCGCATAGGCCAGCCAGCTTGGATGGGTTGGGACGTTCAGACAACTGAAAGGCCCTGTCTCCAAAACACAGAATAACTATTCACTATTTACCTACGAATACCTTTACTACATGTATGTTAGTATATAAAATACAGATACAATTTGAGTAAAATTTTTACATCTGGGCTAATAATGCTTCCCCAAGACCCAAAGACCACCCAACAAAATACCCAATTCCAGGCCCAGAAAGCCCTCTTTTGAGTTATAGGTCAGGGTTGTCTGGAAGCTTCCCCAAACAGTCTAAGTTACTGCTGTAACTTTTGGTGTTCCCTCAGGTTCACACAGGGCAAGAGCACTAAGCCTCTATTCCTGAGGACCCCAGGAACTTCAGAGACAAGGATCAGAGGCCTGTGAACTGGAATTGACCTGATGCCCACCTCTCTAACCTTCATTGCACCAGAAGGCACTGTGCCAACTTCTGAAGGAGGAAAACAGTCAACACTCCTACCCAGCTGCCACACCTAGGAACCAGAACAACAACTAGTATGACAAGGTAACCCTAAGGGTGCAGTAGTGGCATGCATAGCTTAGTGGTAACCAACAGCTTGTCTACGGGACATAAGACCATGCTCAGCAAGAGGGAGACCACGCCTGGGGCTGGAAACCTAACCACGTGCCCATGACTAGTGAAGTCAAGAATGCCAAGAGAACCTCCAGCTACCACTTTACTAAAGAAGCATAGCCCTTTGGGTGATGCCAGGCACGTGTCCTTGTGCCCACAGATAGCTGTAGTTCTCTCTCTCCTTCTCACGGAAACCTCTTTGTACAAGGGAGAGCACTTAGAAAATGGCAGCTGAAAGAAAAAAAAGAAAATGGCAGCTGACAAAATGCAGAGTTGTGGAGTCCCGTCCCAGTGGATGCAACTGCAGCCCAGCTCCTGCACCTAGCAGAGACTAATTTGGAAGAATAGTCAGAAAGATTTTAAGGGCTAGAGGACTGAGGAGATTGCTGGGAGATTTTTGTCTCCTAGTAATGTTAGAAGCTACACACACGGAGTCTCACCAGCATATCTGTCTAAGCAGGACCTGGACGAGGGCAGAATGAATGGAAATACTAACATGGAAGGAAAGTCCGCAAGGCATCAGCCCTGGACAGAAGCCACGGGCAACTGAAGAACACCCTGATTGGACAGAAGCCACGGGCAACTGAAGAACACCTTGATTGGCTCCGCAGTACAGAATAGTCAGCCCTGAAAACATATGCATACCATTCTATAGACTGAGAAGGTGGTGTATGTGTGTTTGAGAACACACATATGTAACAACAACAACAAAGAAGAAGCCAAGAATTCTCAAGAGAACAAGGAAGGGTATATGGAGGGAGTTAGAGAAGAAAAAGGATGGAAATTATATATTATAATCTCGAATTAAAAAAAAAAAACCAAGGTGATAATGTTCTGGAAATGAGACCAGAAGTTGACCTCTGACCTCCATAAGCACAAACATACAAGCAGACCTACACACATGCAAATGCACACACACACACACACACCACATGCATGCATGCACACCTCCTACGCATGAACATATACATTCACACAAAATGAAACAGAGAACAGTTTATTCCAACATAGGAGAAGTCTAGGGTTTGATCTCTAGGACAGCAAAAATAATACAAGCATTGGGAGCATCCGTAATAGATCAAATAGAAGATGGAAGTAGGCTGTAGCCTTGGGAAGAAGTGTGAAGAGATGTAGAAAGATGGACAGAAAGGATGTGGGAAAAGAGAAGGCAGACCGCAGTCAAAAGGGGGACCCCGGAAGACAGGGTAGAGAGGCTGTATTATCTCTCAGGTTTCTCCGTGTTGAGAGATGTGTCCTCCATCCTTACAAGCCTTCAGAAAAGCCATTGAGTTTTATCGTCTCCAGCAATGTAATACAAAACAGAAACCATCAGTGCAGAGTACATAAGGACTTTTCAAATGCGTAACTCAACCTAAGCATGAGCTTGAGACCTGTCTCTTCAAGGTCACATAGGGATGTGAAGAAAAGACTTTCTAAGCGCTTTCAGTCCCCTCCTTCTTTACCTTCAGCATCTTTAACTCAACAATCTGAAATCCCAAACTTGTAATGCTTCAAGATCTAAAGTTTCACAGTTCAAAACTTCATTCCATGTGCAAAATTATCAGAACATTATCTAATGTGCATAAGGTATATCTGAACCATAAATGAGTGCCATGTTTGGCGTGGGATCTGGTCCCAATGCCAGTGAGGGTGATGTTAGAGCTGCAGGGTGAGGAGGTGTGAGCTAAGGCATTTCAGGAGAAGAGGCAGGGTGAGCGCAGGCCAGAAAGGCTGGGTAGGACTCTTAGGGTCACAGGTCGTCTTCTCCTCTGTGTATTCTCCTGTCGTGAGGGGCATTCAGAAGTGGGGAGCAAACCCGAGAGAGAGGACCGAGGCTGAATTTTGAAGATATGGAGTAGATGAAAATACTGCGAACACAACAATATCTAACATGGAAATGCTCCCAGGTCCCCGCATGTGTGTAAGGATGGTCTACATAAGAACAGGAGGGAGAGCCAGTCTCTTCCAGCCATCAAGTGGGAGTCACAGCCTGGCCCCAGTTTGCCTGTGATAAACAGATAGGAACAGAAACAGAATGGTTTACTATGAAGGTCTCTGCTTGAGAGCGACACTGGGTGGTTGCCTTCTTCATTTCATTAAACTCTATACGCATTTTCCCTATCCACATGTCTTATTTTTATATGAATGTTTAGCCTTTTTTTTTTTTTTTAAGAAATAAACCCACATTATCCCAGTGAGGAAAATCCTCAGTCCAGGCCATATGTGAGTAACACCATCCTTGCTTATTCTGTGTTTGCCTGTTATATTTTAAGATGCTAATCTTAGTTTTTAAAAATTGTATATGAATGTCTATGTGGCTTTGTGCACAATCAGTGCTCATAGAATCCAGAAGAGGGCATCGAATACCCTGGAACTGGAGTTACAGGCAGTTGTGGACACCCAACATGGGTGCTGAGAACTGAACTTGGAAAGAAAGAGCTCTAGTAGTTGTAACTGCTGAGCCATCTCTCAAGCCCCACTGTACTTATTAACTGTGATGAGTATCACAGAGGGTGATGTAGAAGTATCTCCATAATTCAGCCTCGATCTCCCTCTCAGATTTGCTCCCCACTTCTGAATGCCTCTCAGGACATGAGAATACCTAGAAGAGAAGATGACCTGTGACCCCAAGAGTCCTACCCAGCCCCTCTGGCTCACCCTACTCACCCCTGCCTCTTCCCCTGCAAAGCCTTAGCTCCCACCTCCTTGCCATGCAACTCTAACATCGCCTCATTGACAGATTCATTTATTGTCCCTGAGAAAGAATCCATGGCAGAAGCTCATTAAAGATGGAAAGGCTTGCAGTGGCTCACAGTCTGAGTGAACACAGTCCCTTGCGTCCGTGGTAGGAGTGAATCTTAGGGTCAGTGGGTGTTTGCAACACAGTTCCTCACCTCATTTCTGTGCGTAGGGAATAAAGAGCTCAGGACAGAAGTAGAGTTGGACCATAAACACACCCCCGGCCCCACTCCCAGGAATCTACTTCCTTCAGCCGAGCTCCCAGCTGGGTTCCCAGCTGAAGACCAAATGTGCAAACATGTGACCTATGGGAGACCTTTTACATTGACTCGAAAACAACTCTTTTAGTGTCATGTCTTCCACCTCTATCTTAGCAGAATTAATTGAATCATTCAGTCATCAAACACATATGGAATATAAATGGTACATTCTGGATACCAGCCACCTCGAGAGTTACTACAAACTCAAGTTTACAAAACATCAGCAACCTTGAGGTCCCCAGTCGGCTCAAAGAACTATTAGCAGTTCTCAGCCAGGGGGTAACTTTGGCCCTAGAGAAAATTTGGCAATGTTGGAAGACACTGTTTGGTCTTCAGTTCCAGGGGGACGAGACTGGCATCTCATCCAGTGGAGGGTAGTATTGCTGTTAAATGCCCTGTAGTGCCTAAGGAAGTCAGCCTTGGGATGGTCTAGCCTCTACTGCCAGTGCCACTGAGACTGAAAGAGCCTGCTGCCCTGTAGTGGACTGAAGATTCCCATCTGTGAAACGTCTTATAACATGAGAGTCATAACACTTCATCCATCACTGGGGACAGGCCCTGATACACACACACACACAACTGAGACTCTCTAAACATTGTTAAACACAGAGGTCTCTGTTGTGTCAGAGGCATCTTAGCTCCTGAATCCTCAAACCTGCCTCCAGTGTTTTATTGGATCACGGCTCACATCTAAAACAATGTGAGCTACTCTGGGCCCCAGCATTCGCTCCTGAATCACCTCTTCTCTGATTGACAGATACAGGGCCTCCTGGTCAACCTGCTTTACCTACCTGAGGACATCACCTCCTATCTCTCTAACATTAGCTCCCACCATCACAAAATAAATATCACCAAATCCATGTAAATTCTACATCCAAATATCTCAAATGGCACCCTCTAAACTGGGCAGCTGTCCCATATCACTATTGGTTCCTGTTAGAGTTGCAAACTAGAAAATTTAGCTTATATTTCTAAGCTAAGTGATTTTAAGGATGAGCAGGAAGCCAGTGGGGAAATGGATACATCAGGGGTGGAAAGTTCATTCGGTCATCCCCTTGGAGATCTCATATCTCCACAGTTACCAGGAGCAAGCCTGAGTGGTCCCTGGACACAAGGCAGTTTCACCATCAAATAGATTCGGGGTAATGCTGATGCCTCCTTTCCTGTAGATATAAAGGAACCCTTACAAGACAGTGTGGAGATGGCCAGCGTGCCATGGATGCTAGGAGGGTGGTTTTCTCTGCTGTCCCTCTCCCCATGTAAGAGCATCGAAGGTGTGGTGGTTGGGATAGGAATGCCCCCCCCCATGTATTTGAATGCTTGGCATGAATGAAGTAGTACCATTGGGGGGTGTGGCCTTGTTGGAGTGGGTGTGGCCCTGTTGAGGAAGTGTGTCACTGTCCGGGCAAGCTTTGAAGTATCCTATGCTCAAGCTAAGGCCGGTGTGGCGTAAATCTCCTGCTGCCTTTGGGTCAAGATGTAGAACTCTCATCTTCTCCAGCACTGTGTCTGCCTGCATGCCATCCACCATGATGACAATGGACTAAACCTTCAAACTGTAAGCCATCCCCAGTTAAACGGTTTCCTTCAAGAAAGTCGCAGCGGCCACGGTGTCTTCTCACTGCAATGAAACCCTGACTAAGATAGAAGGTTTTGCCCTTCTGGCCACAAATACAGAGACCTACCCTCAAGACCCCTGAGAAAAGCTGTTCAAATCCTCTTCCAGCTTCCAGCTAAAGCAGTGGACTGTATCCCAGACAGTAGCTAGGGGTACTTTCATTTTTTTGTAATTTGGAGGATAGCATATGGTGCCAGGATCTAGGAAAGCTAAACACCCTGCCATGGTGGGGTAGGATAGGGCATGTAGCTCAGTGGTCAGAGTACTTGCCACACTCGGGTGTGATCCCGGGGAGTTGACCCTCAGTGCTGCGGCAACAACAGAACAATAATAAGAAAAAGAACCAATCCATGCTGTGTGACAACAGGAGCAGCCTGAGTCCCGTCCCTGACACCACTCTGAAAGCCTCCGTGTGCCTTTCAAGTTGCCAGCCTTCTAAGCAGAGCTCAGTCCTCACCTCAGCAGCAGGGTATAGCAGGCTTTCCTGTGGGTGGCCATGATGTTAGCTGGAGGTGTCTGGATGGAAGAAACTGACAAGGAGAGGAAGGGGTTAGAGGGGAGCACCATTTAAAATAGCATCTCATGCTTATAGGACCCTGGCTTGATTCTATGTGGCATAAGGCATGAGAGTAAACATTAGGGTAGCAAGGGCCAGGTCTCCCTTGGAGACATTCCCATTTCCCAGTCCATTTTTTTTTAAGCTGGGTGTAGGGTTGGCTAGGGATAACGGCAACTGGATATATGTCTCATCACAGTTTATAAAGACAAAATAAATAAATAAATAAATCGTTCCCAGCATGAGGGGGTGAAAGAATGCCAAATTTCAGTCTCAGATAAAAATTTTGTTCCTTGCTAAAATTTGCTGGAAATGGCCATTTATATTGCAAACTATAATTTACACTTCACTGTAGATGTGAAAGAAGAAACCAAGAAAGAGTGTTTGGAAAAGACTGTAGATGTAGGAGCAAAAATAGAAACGCACTGATCCTGTTTCCTCCTGGCTCCCATTCTCCTGTTTCTTTTTATAATAAAGAGGCTCAAACATGGCTCTTAATGAGCGCGGGCACGGCTGTCCTAATTTGACTTGTGGTCGTTGCCCACTTTTCAGAACCCCTCCGATGTTATTCGCGAAGGTGAGTATGGCTCATTGACAGCCTTGTAAGCCAAGGTTTTCTGAGGGTGGCTGTAATTCAGTCAACCACTGTGTGTTAAATTAACAACCCTGTCAGGCCAACAGTGAGCCTGTGCATGCTCTAACATGTGTAATGAAAGATGATCTATGTCTGTCCACCCAGGCCCTGAAAGCGAGTTTAACATCCTTTGGACAAATGTCTATTAAGGTGCCAAGCTGGGCCCTGCGTCGCTTGCTAGGAATGCATTTGTAGACTTGACAGGTTTGTTCCTGTCCCCAAGAAACTCACCATCTCACAGGGAACAGAACCTTTCAGAGTATGACTGGGGCTCAGAAGGGAAGCAGAGAGCAGGGATACAGCGGTAGGAAAGGAAAAATGAAGAGATGGACAAAGAAAGGGCTGGAATGTTCTCTATAGAAAATACTCCAGCCTGTTGTATAACTGTTCTGCCCAAATTGAAGCATTCCTCATTGAAGATGGGGAGGGACTGACTCAGGGACCTAATGGACTTAATGAAATTGACAGAAGTCCCACAGGTCCACAACAGTGAAGGACACCGGGAGAAGGAGAGTCTCTCTTCAGAGGAGACACCAACAATGGGCAGGGAGCTCCTGGGGGGTTGCGAGTCCCTGGCCACTCTGGGGTGGGCCTTTTGCTGGTTCACCTTCAGGTCCTTCATATTCTTACTCTCAAGCTCTGCCCCGAGCAGAGGAGAGCCTCGTCCTGGATGCCTATGCAAGACAGTCTTCCCCTGGCTGCCTTCAGATCCAGATGGAGAACTCTCAGCTCCTTCTCCAGCACCAGGTCTGCCTGCATGCTGCCATGATGATCATAGACTGAACCTCTGAAACTGGAAGCCAGCACTAATTAAATGTTTCCTAGAGACGAGTTGTTTTAGACGTGTTGTCTCTTCACAGCAATGAAACCCTGACTAAGACAAGAAGTGACAAGGATTGCATGCCATGTATACAATAAACTCCATTCAGTGACCAGCGCACAAAAAGAGTTGGGGTGAATTTTAGTGGTTTTAGCTTTTAAAAATTTTAATGTCAACTACTGCCCTCTTCAAAAGGCCGAACCTGTTTTTCTGTGGTTGGTGCCTGTCAGGGCTGACTCGAAAGAACCTTGAGTATCGGGGGCTCACTAATGTTTTATGGTATTTTACCTCACTTTATGGTAGTCATTTATGACAAGAGCAGGATGGTATAAACTGCCATACTGCAAAGCGGTGCCATCTACAAAAGACCATAAATCAAGGGGCGTGGCCAAAAAAGGATCATAAAGGGAAAGCAATGGAGGGAAATGGGAGAGAGGCGGGGAGGGGAGTTGGGAGCTGACAGCATGAACTTTGAGAGTGGAATTTCAATAAGAACAAGCTTTTAAAAAAAAAGTAGGTACCTTCTGGATAGTTTTAACTTCACGTACATATTTCCAGGTAAATATGGCGTACTTCCAGTGTTTCAGAGAGAAATGTGTTGCTGAAGGCACATTCTTTTTTATTGGAGATGTTATTTCTAATCCTATTAGTATGTTTGGGAACCATATTGGACTTCAGAGGAATCTTAGAATCCACAAGACTAGGAATGACTTTTGCTGTTCAAGAACCTATTGATGTCCCCGGGTCCTTGTGGAGCCCCACAGACTGAACAGAGTCTCTTAATAAGTCAAATTTTTCTCAGACTCCTTCTTTTCTTCCTTTAATATTTCTTTTATATTACTTTGGGAGGAGCATACATTGATGAACGGAGACTTGGAGAGTGTATAGATTTGGAGTGCTTGCTGTAATTCTGCTCAGAGACGGACAGGTGAACAAGAAAGTCCGGGAGCAAGGGCAGGAGGAACGGCTTTCAAAGTCCTGGCCGAATAGACCTTGCTTAGCTCTTGATAAAAGTCAAGCTCAAACCAAAATAATTGACATGAAGCCAATTTCTGGTTAAAACTCTATTGTGGCTTTCAGACACCTCTGATAGCAAACAGAAAGTAGATGGCAAAAAGAAATAAACATAGAAAAGTGGATTCTCTGTTTTCTTTATCTAGAGGAGATACTGCAGCTAAACATCCCTCCACCCCAGGCGCTGTATATGGAAGTGTGTTCAGAGAGGGAAGTTTAGCTTTAGGAAAAGTCAACTCCCCTGGTTTTGTGTGGAGAGATGAGAGAAGGGAATTAAAGATCCACTCCTCCTTCAGATGTAGTAAGGATTCGCCTTGCTAAGATGCCCTGCAATGGGGCTAGGGGGACAGCCATCAGTAAGCAAGCAGGGACCTGAGTTCCATCCCCAGAATCTATATTATAAGTAATTTGAGTGTGGGGATGAGTTGGGAACTGCAGAGCTGCAGAGACAGAGTTGGATCTGTGGTCAGCCAGCCCAGACTACTTGATTCATCTTGAGCTTGTTTTTGCACAGGATAGAAGATAAGGATTGAATTCCATTTTCTGCAGGCTCTGGGTTCCAATTCCCAGTTTTGAGAGCCTCGTTCTGTTTGACTCCTGGATGTGTTTATGTCTCTCAGAAGCTTAGTTGCTCTACTCCGTGTAGACACCTTACTATTATCCTGAAAATGACCCTTTTTTTGGCCCCAGAATCTTCAGTGGATCTTCAATAGATAAACGGCAAGCTCTGGAACAGTAATTTGCAATCAAGGAAAAAACTTGGAAATATTGTCAATGTCTACTGAAAGAATTTCAATGGAATTACAGTGACATCTTAGTAGATCATTATCCAGAAGTGTAAGGGATATGGAAAAGTAGCATGCGTTGAAGATATGAAGGGAAGCTGCTAACATTACAGGAATGCTCGTAACAAAAATCTCATGTAACGAAGCACCATG
>NW_022196897.1:155342969-155357479 GCF_008632895.1 Mastomys coucha | reverse complement strand
CTCTTATTCCGCGGGCTGCTTTTTCTGTTGACAGTTTTCTCTGTCGCGTAGAGACTAGTTCATTGTGTACAGTCTCATTTGTTGGCTCTAGAGGAGATTTCCTGTGTTGTAGGGGTCCTGCTCAGAAGGCTTTTGAGAATATACCCAAAAGCCTCTGCGTCCTGCCACAGAGGTAACCGCTCTTTGCTGCTCCACTCATGGTCACAAGAAAATGGAACCCGCCTAGATCTCCACCCACAGATGGACAGTAGTGAAACTGGTTCATGGGCGTGACGGAATTCTAGTTAACTGCAAAGAAGAATGGAGTTTTGAGATTTGCATGGACATGGGTAGATCTGGAACGTCTTCTACTAAAGTAGCACTGAGACGCAGGAAATAGTTCTTATGATGGGAGTTTCTCAGTTCTTATGATGGGAACTTCTCAGTTCTTATGATGGGAACTTCTCAGTTCTTATGATGGGAGTTTCTCAGTTCTTATGATAGGGATTTCTGAGGCAATTTTCCTTCCCAGCATTTCCCATTTCCTTGCTGGTCGAGCTGGTATTCTGGGCTTATACCCCACGGGTATTATGCTTTTAACCTTCTCTTGTCTTGATGAGTGTGTTGAGTAATATCCTACTTTTTCCTGTTTAGACAAATATTCTTAGGCCATACTAATGAAGTGAGATTATACAGGATATTGTCCTTCATTTTCTTTCTGTTTCCTAAAATTCCTAAATAAGCATGTAGGTGGCTTTTGTAATATGGGAAATTTCATTTTAAAAGGTGAGCTCTCCTAGTGTTTATGTCCCTCCCTTCTCGGAAAGCAGGGAGGGAGGCAGATAAACATCTTACAAGTTAGGTGAGAATGAGCAGGCATGCAGCTATGTAGGCTGACCAAAAGCAACATGGGGATGATGCGAAAGAGTTTATTTCACCTTAGAGTTCTGACATCATGGTCTATCACTGAAGTAAATCAGGGCAGGAGCTCCTGCAGGGACTAAAGTGGAAACCATGGAAGACTGCTGTTTACTGGCTTGCTCTCTGCCTTATTCTCATCTAGCTTTCTTTCATAGGACAGACTCACTTGCCTGGGGATGGTGTCACCCACAATGGGCTGGCCCTTTCCATATCAATCAACCAAGACACTATTTCATAGATACGGCCACAACCCAATTTAATGAAGGCAATTCCTCAACTGAGGACCCCTTTTCCCAAGTTGTATCAAATTAACAATACAAACTAACCAGTAGAGTGTTTAAATATTATATGTGAATGAAGAAAAAGCTTACCTTCAGAGAGATAAATCTTGAGGCAGATACAGAGGGAAAAAAGACACCAGAAGCAAAATGCAGCAGGAGAGAGTATAAAACAGTGGCTCATAGCACACAAAGAATGAACTTCCACCCCCACACAGCATGAGAGCAGTGTGCCCTTTGACCTTTCAGTTGAGCCTTTCCATTGGAAGACCTTGAGGGCTTCTGCTTGCAGGAGCACCCACTGGCATGCCAGCCCCCAGTGAGTCCTGGAGCTACGATGGTGGAGGTGCTTGTGTGTCTTCACCTCCATCTAGATAAAATGTTTCCAAAGGCTTGGTCCCCAGCCTGGGGTGCTTACAGGGTAGAGGATGGAACCTTGAGGAGTTGGAACCTAGTGGGAAGTCTCAGGTCCTCGGATGACTTTCCTGAAGGAGACAGTGGGACCATGGTCTCTAACTTCTTCTTTCGCTCCCCAGCCCTAAGCTGAGTGGATCTACTCCACCCTGCCATGATGTGCTGCCTTGCCATGGAATGAAGCCTCCAGAGCTAGGAGCCGAACCTTTTCTCTTTATAAGCCGATCATCTCCAGCATTTGTTACAGTAACAGAAAACAGACTGACACAGAGTCTGTTTCATGAACCAGTGGCTCAAGGATCTAGATGAAAGCAACCCTGAAGTTCCCAAAGGGCATCAGTACTTCAGGCTCTGCATGAGCAAAGGAAACGTGCCCTGCCTTTATAATCCACCATAGATGCTAGGGATGGAGGGATGAGAGGCCAAGGCCAGCTTGTACTATGCATCGAATTCCCCTGTCAAAAAACAAAAACAAAAGAGAGGAGGGGAGAGGGCAGAGGAGGTGATGGGTAGGGACATGGGAAGGGAGAGAAGAGATGAGAGGGGATGAGAAGAGTGTGGAGAAAGGAAGAAAAGAAGAGAAGGGAGGGAGGGTAGAAGACAGCTCTCTGGAGTCAGTTCCCTCCTTCTATTGAGGCAGCTGGGTCTGTCTTATTATTTGTGCCACTGCAATGTGGCAGAGGCCATGCAGGTGTAACTGCAGTGGACACATGAGCTTCCTGGAGACAGTCCAGCATCTCGCACAGTTGGGATGGACTATGATTTTGAGGTGGCTGTTTTTCCGAATGTGTAACTTGTGGCTGTAAGGTGATCCTTTTCCTTACAGAGAGAATTTTGTTTTAGGTGGTATAAAAAGGATAAGAGAAAAATAGAAAAAGAATAAAGATTTTGAAATAGAAATTGAAATAGAAAAAAATAGAGAATTAAAAAAGATTGCTTCAACAATAAGACGCGTGTGTGTGTGTGTGTGTGTGTGTGTGTGTGTGTTTCCCCTTTTCAATGGCCCCAGAGAATTAAATTTTGCTCTCTCAGAGAACAAGTATACTGTGTGACTAGCCACCGATGCCATACACCCTCTTCAATTCCTGACCTGTCAAAGCCGGCTTTCAATGATGATGCTCATTCAGGCCCACAGTCCTGCCAGCTTCCGGGTCATTCTGTCTCCACTTCCCATCTGGCCAAAGGAGGGCTGAGATTGCAAACGGATGCCCCTGCATCCAGTTTTCTCACAGGGATTCCAGAGATTGAGCTCAGGTCACCATGCTCCCAGCAGGCACACTCATGCATGGAGCCACCCCCTGGCCTCCTGCTCTATGCCTTTCTACTTCACTCCCGACCTTCAGTGCAACTGCAGACAATGGAATGTTTATGGCAGCCATGAAGCTTTAAGGGGCAACGAAATTCTCCACTAACATATATCATTACGCTCCGTTCATTAGGAAGCATCCACATCCTGGGTTCCTTTTGGATGTGGTCAGACTGAGCTGTTGTCTAGTTGGAAAGGTAGCTCAGGCACTTCTTGTTGTTCTTCTCCTTTGCTTCATCTCTTAGAAGGCACAGATGATAGGTTAAAGTCGTCTACAGCTGGGCTGGGTGGCAGCCTTGGGAGGAGCCCCTCCATCTTGGCTCATCTTTAGACGGGTGGGAATGGCACATGCTTTCCCTCTGTGCCTTCCTCATTACTGTAAGGAAAAGACCAAGATGGTCTCAGTGCTTATTAATGGAACTGATGCATGCATACTGAGCCAGTCGGCTGTGCCTTTCCTTTAGTGGCACACAACCACACAAGTTTATTCACAATCTCCTTTTCTGTTGTTGTTGCTTTTTCATGACTTCTATTTTGATTTTTGCTCCGTCCCCACAATGGGTCTGATCCCTCCCCGCCCCTGGCCCCTGCATGTCTTCATGAATACTATCACTGGGAGTACTACTTTACTCCCTGGGCTGCTGGAATGAAAGGAGAAAGATTAAATAAATGAAGCTCCACCTCGCTGCCTCCAGACTACAGAGGTCTGGAGAAAGCCAACCCAACGAGCAACCCAACGAGCAGTGCTTGGAGTCATCACTCAGTGAACACAGTCCCACTCAACGAGCAGTGCTTGGAGTCATCACTCAGTGAACACAGTCCCACTCAACGAGCAGTGCTTGGAGTCATCACTCAGTGAACACAGTCCCACTCAGATGGCAATCCTGGGGCGCATTATGTTGTAAAGCATCCTATCGCTCTTCCAACTTCTTAAATTGGTCCAGATGCTCCTTAACCATAAAGAAATGGAATGGTGACTGGGTTTGTTTTTAAGCATCATCTGTTTCTGTATCTGGCACCTATACACACACACATACACACACACAGAGAGAGAGAGAGAGAGAGACAGAGAGACAGAGAGACAGAGAGACAGAGAGACAGAGAGACAGAGAGACAGAGAGACAGAGAGACAGAGAGAAACATAATGCACCTTCAAAAGTAAAATATTTAAAATAAAATTGAGATTAAATGTTTAAAAGTAAAGGATCCCATTTTTGTTACTACACCTATATTGCACATTTTTGCAATTATGACTGTGCTTTTAATTTCATCAATAATTATAGGTAGGGATTTGTCTTCTGTGTTGGTATGGAAGTGGCTATGGCACATCCTTGTGTTCCTTCCTGTGGAGATGTTGTAAGCATGAGAAAGCGTTTCTCAGGGATCTCCTCTTCTTCCTTCTCCTTGTCCACAGCTGGATCACAGGGACTCCACCCTCCTTGTCCACAGCTGGATCACAGAGACTCCGCCCTCCTTGTCCACAGCTGGATCACAGGGACTCCGCCCTCCTTGTCCACAGCTGGATCACAGGGACTCCGCCCTCCTTGTCCACAGCTGGATCACAGGGACTCCACACTCCCCAGACCGCCACTGCAGAGGAAGCAAGGCTAACCGTTAACTGGCTGGGTTCTGCTGTCAGCTTTCCTCAACACTCATGGATTTGTGGTTTTTTATAAGGTTGGCAGCCCAACACACTGGGGTTCAGTTCAAGGGAGAAAGGGGGTGTCAAGATGTCTCTACAGGGCAAGTTCCTGCCATACAAGCCTCAATCCATGAATCGGATTCCACAATCCCAGACAGTGGAAAGAGATTTCACAACTGTAACTTGTCCTCTGGTGTCTGTATACATGTATCATGCCCTGCCCCCACACTATACACATACATGTGCTATGATAAAAATAAAATAAATATTTGTAAGGATGAAACAACACGAACATTGCGTCAGCGATCCACAAGTGTTTATTTTTTAAGTGTACATTATGAATAAATAAAGGTGCGATGAGCCAAGCCTTCATGGGTTTTATAACTTAGAGAAGCCCAACTTTAAGTACGTTTAAATCGAGTAAGAGATGCATTCCTCTTAAGACAGCAAAGTGACCAACAGTGGGCAGCTTTACGGGCGTCTTTTGTGCCTCCAGCGCTGACATACCCTGAGGTTTCAGATTCAATGTTACCTCCTTAGGGAAGGCTTTCTCAGTTGCCCCCAAGCCAAGTTGAATTTTTGTCTCCTAAATTTTGGGGTGCCATAGTTTTTCCTCAAAATAGAAACAGATTCTTAATTAAACTAGCCCTATAGGGAACAGAAAGAGCTGTCCCCCCAAATTTACAGTGGCTGATGCTTTTCAGAGCACAGACAATCAATTTTTTTATTATTCTTAGAGTTTTTTGAAAAGAGATGGCAGCATGGGGTCGGGGGGGGGGGGGGGGGGGGGGGGGGGGGGGGGGAGACGACAAATACCTGAATTTGGTCTCCAGAGCTCCTGCTTCCAAAAGCTGACCACAGCAAACGATTCTCAATTCCTGCACTGGGGAGGCAGAGAGAAGGATTGCAGGGGCTCAGCCTCTAGCCTGGTCTACTGAGTGAGCCCTGGGCCAGTGAGAGAAGGATTGCAGGGGCTCAGCCTCTAGCCTGGTCTACTGAGTGAACCCCTGGGCCAGTGAGAGACCTGCTGCAAACAGAAATAACTAAGATGGATGGATGGCATGTGAGGAAAAACATAACCTCTGACCTCAGGTTGACCTCTGACCTCTACATTCATGTGCACTTGCACACACATGCCCATCAATACCACACAAGCTCTCACACATGCACACATGTGTTAAATTATTGCACAAGAAGGGCCATGAGACAGGCTAGAGCATTATGCGGTCATTACTAGTTACTGACTCTGTAATGCTTACAGCAGGGTGTGGCACAGAGCAAGCCCCCAATAAAAACTGTTTGAATAAACGGACGAGCTCCTCCATGCAGCAGTAAGGGTGAAGCTGACCCGAGTCCGTTAATATTCCCCCGTGACAGTAAAGGTCTCCAAAGTCATTTTCTCTTGAAAATAAACACATATTTCTGTATTCCTTGGCCAACATATACGGAGTACCTACTGCAGGCCAGGATTCCTGTGGCCAGTGCAGGGAAAGTATCCTGAACTAAACGGTAATCCCCAGCCTCACAAAGCTTACATTCTAGTAAGGAGACTGACAATGAATGCAGCAAATATTGCAGAACATTGCAGGACTACATAAACCGTGACGAAAGTACCAGAAATCTCCTGGAAAATATTTTTTCATGGTGGTGGTATCTCTTTTCCAAAAAAACCTAATAATAAAAAAAATTGATTGTCTGTGCTCTGAAAAATAACAGCCACTGTAAATTCGGCAAATACCTACGGCCGGCTCACACTCCCAGCTGCCAGAGAGGGAGGCTCTGCTTACATGAGGATCTCCTTCCTGAGTGGAAAAACAGACAGCAAATAATATATTTCAGGATTAATTTAACTTTTCAAATTACAAATTCATTGAAAGCCCCATCCGCAGCAGGGCGATAACTCACAGTGCCACCAGACTTTAAGTACTGCAGCAACGGGCTGGTGTTAAACTCCTCACACGGACCTCTTAAAAGATGGCCGCCCTGGGGTTTCTATCAGGCCTACACGATCGTATATTGAAACCCGGCTTATTTACTTCTATGTTGCTGAAGTACCATTAATCATTTTTCTGAGATGGCCGGTGAATTCCGTAATTAATAAAATGCAGGAAGCCCAGAGAGAGATGAAGTAAGACACACTCTGAAAAAAGCATCACAAAGGTACCAATGAAACCTTCATCTTCAGAGACTGGGCCTAACTGAAGGACTATAAAACCAACAGTTTTTCTTTCCTCTTCTATTTTTCCTAGACATTCATTAACACTCACGTTACACAGGCTTAGGAGCGGCAAGGAAACGCTTTAAGACCTCCGCAGCCTGCCCTTGAAGATGGTTGTCTCTAGGAGCGATAGTCTGTCCAGGATTCTGCTCCAATTCCTTAAACCCTTTTCCTCGCGTTCCATCAATTAAGCAAATGGTTCATTAACAGCAAGCATCTGAAATCTTTAGAAGCTGATTGAGCACAGCGGCATCAAGCTGTCTAGGGTGGAGACTGCTTAACCATCAAATGGGCTCACTGCAGAGGCGTTCTTCTGTTTGCAGTAGATGCAAACCAAAACTCGGGTATCCATCAACACATCCTCCCATCTGTATAAGTACCCTAGCATCCTTCCGCTGGAGAAAGCATGATTCATCCTGCAGCCATTAGACCAAAGCTTACAGCTTAGCCCAGATGAAAATGGAGTATTCCTAAGACAAATGTTTAGGCACGGACAAGCTCTGTTTAATATTAACTCATGATAGAAGGCAGTCAATTTCAGCTAAGTTCATGCCAAAATCTATTTGAGTTTTACAAACTACTTCCCCCACTCCAGGATTATAGGCTAGAAAGACAGACAAACATGAAACTTCCCTAAAATTATAAAGCTATAGATCTGGAAGGGGCTTCCAGAGAACAGATCACCCAGGGTTCCACTTGGGTGAATGTCCAACCCTCCTGGAGATGAGATGGCTTTGACTAGCCCAGGCTCTCTCATCGATCACTTGCAGTTCCTCCCAAAGGCTGCTAGAGTGCTCTAGCAGATCCAGCAACAACAAGCCAGAACCAGAGAGATAATGTCCCCGAAGAAGAGACAAGTGATCCATCTGGCCCCCCACCTCCCCACTCGCACCTGTCCACACTTATCTGGCAAGAGCATGGGGACATGTAGAAGGGTCATCCGTGGGCCATCCTCAGGGAGTGTTAGGGATGAGGGCTCATTCTCCCGATTCTACAGTATGTATTCCATTAGCATCACTCTGCACCCTTACGCTTCGTGGTGCACCTGCTTTGAGGGGAACCACTAAGCATCTGTATGAGGCAGGGTTTCGGTTGATATGAAGAGACATCATGACCGAGGCTACTCTTATAAAAAAAAATATTTCATTGGGGATGGCTCACAACTTGAAAGGTTTATTGTTATCATGGTAGGAAGCATGGCAGCATGCAAGCAGGCTTGGTGCTGGAGGAGCTGAGAGCTCTACGTCTTGATCCACAGGCAGCAGATGGAGACCGTCTGCCACACCAGCATACCTTGAGCATATATGACCTCAAAGTCCCTCCTCCACAGCCACACACCTCCTCTAACAAGACCATATCTGATGGTTCTACTCCCTGGTATGAATGCACAAGGGCAGTGCTTAAATGGGGGTTCTTGGATGGAGACAGCCATTCCTGGGTTCACCCCTCTACACCCTGAACCCTCCAATAAATGGTGAAAGGGGAGGTAGAAAGAGGAGGATCCCTGGAAGCTTACTAAACAGAGAGCCTAGTCTACCTGGTGAAGTTCTAGGCCAAATAGCCACCAATAGTCTCAAACTAAAGGTAAACGACAACTGAGAAATGGTGCGTCAGGATGTCTGCTGACCCCCACATAGCCCAACACACACACGCGCACACACACACACACACACACACACACACACACACACACACACACACACGCGCACCTCATTTGTGGACACTACAAGAACGCTCTCAGACCCTCCCTCTACTTTGTTTCCGGTTTGGGAAGACAGTACTTGTCTACAGGGAGGGGCTTCATGCCCTATGCTTCTGTCACCGGTCTATCCTATAACTACAAGCACAGTTGTCACTCGCTGAACACATCCTTGGCTATTCACGCCACTCAAGAAGCAGGGGACTCCCTTTGTAAACTTTGCAAACTTTGTAAACCCTCAAGGCAAGAAAGTAACCAGACCCCAACCGACATGTGGAACTCTAGCTGCCAGGCCCCTCCCCCAGGCAGCCCTAACTGTCACAACAATGTTTCTAGCCTCTGTAACTGTCACAAAAGCCATCTCCAGCACCTCAACAGGACCATCCCCAGATTATGCTAATTTTAGGCAAAAAGTCTGGACAAAACCCACCAATCCCTGAGCATGAAAACCCACCAACTCCCTTAACAAAAAAGCCTACCAATCGCTGAGCTTCCCCCAAGCTCAGGACTTGAAATCCCACCAATCCTTACCCTGGAAAGCTCCACCCTAGAAAGCTCCACCCCCAGGAAGCCTATATAAGCCCTGCTCTTTGTCCAATTCACTGCTGTCCGCTCCCTCCTGAGAGCATAGGCAGCCGTTCCTGGATTTGTCTCTCCACACTCTGGACCCTCCAATAAATCTCTTTTATGGGATTTGCTGCCTGGTGTGACTCTCTCGTTGGAAGAAGACAAGAAGCAATGAAGACAAGAAAGGAAGAGAAGGAGCAGGGCTGGAGCCCCTGAGCTCCTCAGCTCAGCTGGGGAATCCCTCCTCCTGGGAGCTGCAGGGCCTCGGAGCTATGGGGTTCCTGGGATCCTTTGTCTCAGGATGTCCTTCCCCTGGGACACTGTCCCACCTCACAGCTGTGTGGTTCCTGGGCTTCCAAATCCCAGGATGCCTTCCGGTACAAGCAGAAAGACCACGCCTTCCCGTACAAGCAGAAAGACAAACATGTATGCATGGTCCAAACACCATCCGCATCCTTTCCGGAGAGCTCGGGGTGGAGTCCTGACAGCATTGCCTGCTTCCCACTCTGCAGACGCGAAGCTCAGAAATTCACCAAGCAGATGAAAGTGACGTCACAGCCAGTGAATGACAGAGAGGAACCTTGAACTTGGAGACTGTAGGTTCAAGCCCTTGACTCACAGCCGTATCCCGGGTTGGCCGGCAGGTGCTTAGTTAAACCTCTGTTCTGCTGACGTGTGTAAAAATGACTTCAGACATCATGTATCACGAAGTCAGGAGCAAAAGAATACAGTTGAGACATGCAGCTTGGAATGGGTTAATTTTCTGATTGCACTGATTTAAAAAAAAAAAAAAAGGATTCTTTGCATTTGTTAAAAAAAAAAAAAAAAAAAAAAAAGTGGCCGAAAGTGTATTTCCCAGCATACAACACAAACACTTAGGCACTCCCGTCTTTGAGGTGGGTCTTGTTTGTATGCTGTCTTCATGGAATGCTGATGTTAATTAGTGCTTAAGTTTAATCTTGACAAAGTCTAAAACAATCTGATAGAATAGGTGACCTTTCATTAGAGTTCAATACGGTACTTAAGGAAAATGGGACCGTGTGGTTTAATTGATAGTTGACAGCTATGATTTCCATGAAAACCTTTTATAGTGAAATTTCTCTGATGGATCAGAATATATAAAACTTGCTTTTCACGAAGCCAGATCCACTGGAAACACTGGGGATATCTTTCTTCTGAGAACAATATTCCATCTTTACATTTTTATTAAACATTCATTAATGGATAGAATCTATAAAAGCATGGCATGGATCTTGTTTAATAACCCAGGCTCAGTAACACACAAACACAAGTATTTGCCCTATATTTGACTTTGATAAAACATGGCTATTTATGAATATATTTATCCTTAGAGACTTAATTAGTGTAGTTGAATTGGGGGCAAATTGCTTAATAAAAGAATTTGATTTGTTTTTATTTATTTATTTATTTTAAACTCACAATAAATGGCCTAAGCTGGGAATTTTCCTTCCTGTTGGCACTTTAAATGGAAGCAATGTTTCTCAAAGATGACATATATTTGCCTAAAATTACAAAAATGTGAAGGGGATTCTAATGCTGTTCAGATTCGGCCCTACCCAACCCTTACAAATTGCCTCTTAAAAAGATGCTTGAATGACCCCTAGGATGCCATGTATCCGAGGCTCGAACAAATGAGCATATATTAACAGAAAGGCTATTTTCTTTCTCCCATCAACTCTGGTCAAATGTTATGAAGATTCCCTGCTGCTCTTCCTGCCTGCCTTTAAGAGATGAGAGGTTTGGGGCTGAGTGTCGAGAAGTTCCTTGAAACTAAAGTAAAGTAAGTCCACGTCCTGCAGGGTGTGATAGCACATGTCTGCGATCCCAGAGCAAGGAAACTGAGGCAGGAGGAATCACACCACAAGTTTCAAGTCAATCTGGACTGCATAGTGACACTCCAACTCAGGAGAAAACTGTCATGGAATAGTCAAAGTGCTTACCGTATACGCATGAGGACCAGAGTCTGGATCTCCAGAACCCACATAGTCAGATGCCAGGCGGGTGTGATTACAGCCTTAGAAGGCAGAAACCGGCATCCTCAAAGCAAGCCAACTAGCGGAAGGAAACCATATCAGTGAGCTCTAGGTTTGATTAAGAGGCACTGCCTCAATAAACAGTAAATGAGCAATTGAGGATTGAGGATGATTCTTGGTATCATAGTCAGGCATGTGCACACACACATACACAGCATGCACAACATACACATGTTCACCCGTGCATGAAAGTATAGCTAACACACATATACAAATCATGCATAATGCACAGTCTTGTACACACTCATCAAGTATGTATAATATTCACACATACATGCTGAACAACCCAAGAAGGAGTATGTCAAAACCAGAATATAGAATCTGGGGTCTGACATCTTCCACAAAGCCACTGGAAGCCATCAAAGATGATCCCTGTGCTCATCCCTCTGACTTCTGCTTCAGAGTCACATGACACTCTCACACTGGACAATGCAAGTCACCCCATGCCTCAGGCTCTGTCATGCTTGCCTCTTCTGCTCACCTCTGCAACCTTGTCATCTCCCACAGTAGATGTGCTAGCAGGGACCACACAGCTATGTGGCTGGGGATGGAAAAGGCACTTCATAAGTTGTACCATAAATGGACAAAGGGATGCACAGGTCAAAATTAATTTCTGCAAATGGGAGTAAATCTATGAGAGTGAGATTCCCAGTTTGTCTGTCAATCAAAAATTGGAAGAGAAAAAAGGTTATCCAGATATTTCTATGGCAGCCTGCTAAATCCTCATGATGTACAAGTCAGAAAATGTGGCCCCTCTGCTCAAAAGCCCCATCTGTCTCCCCAAGAGCCACTGATATGGTAGGAGCCTGGAGTCCAGACCCACGCGGCCTGAAACAGAGAGTCCCCAACTGTTTCAATAATGAGGCTCTGCACATTAAACAGTTGCTTCCCCGTGACTCTGAAAGCAGCAGGAAATACAGCAGCCTCCACTCATCTCCTCTGCAGGAACGAATTCCATGGTCAAATTATGAAATCTTAGGTCCTATGATAAGGACATGGCAGTGTCTAAATTACGAGATTGATAATACCTGATATTAACATGGAACAATGTCCACACTGTACCAGAATCTAGACTATTTAAAGCTTACAGCTAACGCTGAGATTTTTCTTCTAATGCTTTCCAGACCGTGTGGACTATGGGTAACTCCATAAAACTGGGAAGCAGAGCCACTGATAAAAGGGGTGGTGTTCTCTAAAACTTGGGAGAACTCATGAAAGTCCCTATGATGCCATCAGTTCTGTGGGACAACACGGAGCATGGGGAATGTCAGGAGCTTTGCCTAAGAAAGCAAGCCCTCTGAAACGTGCCTATGGGAGGTGCGTGTGTTCAGGGTTAAGAGCTAAGTAGCGAAGGTCAATTCTCATGAAGCACAAAGTGCTGCCTTTGGGGGAGTGTCCCTCTTGGGCCACACCTAGTGAGTAAACCAGCTGCTATGGTCTATAAAAACAGGAGTTACTAAGATGAAGTTTAGTAAAAGGGGAAGCCAAGACTCACTTTGGTCATATGGGGGAAAGAGTTTTATCTCTGATGCTTCTTAGTTTAAAATGTAATAGTGTGCATTCATGGCCCATGGCGACAGACTTCATAGTCATCTTCCCTCAGGGTGGCTGAATTCACCTTACCTCGATGTCTGCTTTTACCCCCTCAACTAGGCCTACTCCTAATGGTCTCAAACACCCCTGCCTCTCTTTCTCCTTATGCCTCATACATGTGCGAGTGTGTATTTATGTAGGTATGCATGTGTGTATGCATGTATGTGAGTGTATGCATGTGTATGCCGATGCATGTCTATGTGTCTGAATGTGCATGTGTATGATTTTATCTCTGTGGTTGTATATTGGCTAGGATACACACAACAGTTTGCAGTCTTTGCCTTTTTAAAGCTGGTTTATTTCCGTTCATGATTGTCTTCAGTCTCACCCATTTTCCTACCTTGCTGACGTAATCTTGACCTGTAGCTTGGGGCCGGCAAACTTTTCCTATATATAACCAGAGAGTAAATAGTTTGTGCTCTCAGACCTCACAACCTTTATCAAATCACTCAGTTCCTCCCTTACAACATGGATGCAACTACAGACAGTGCAATGGGCACGACTGTGTATTAATAAAGATTTATTTATAAGAGCAAACAGTTGAAGTACTGTTATATGTGTGAATAAGGTTTTACATATATATTTATATATAAACACCTGGACCTACAGCTACAGTTTGGCATGTGTATTAATAAAGTTTCATTTATTAAAGCAAACAACTGTCTGAACCATTGGTCGTTGTTGTTTTCAATCTCTGACCTAGATGTCCCCCCACCCCACTGAGGAACCTCAAAGCTATCCTCCTATCCATCTTTTCACGCTGGTTCATGTGTGCTTACAATCACTCCCAGTCACCCTAACTCTTCTCATTAATACATTAACAGATATACAACTGTGACAGGGGAAATCCTGCAAAGTCATTTATAGTTTTGATACAGGATAAAGACAATGAGCAGATTTGATCAATGAAGTTCATTTTAGGTCTTATTTGCTAATGAGCCTAGAAAACAGAAACAGGCAGAGCTTACACATTTCCGACATGGATTCTTACCACAAAACTCATTTGTGAGGACACTTCTTAAGGCTGTTGCCCATCAGACACATCTCTAAAAGGATATTTTAATGTGAAGATACTATTGGTTAGGGGTGATGAATAAATGGCAGTTACCATTCATCGAGTGTTTACCATATGAGATTCAATATACATCCTGTTATCCATCCATTATATTACAATGTAATTAGGCTCAATATATATTTTTATTATTTTGATGGCCATGACAAATGCAGCTTTCAAATATGTATGTGTCCATTTCTAAGCTTCCATTAAATTTTAAAGTTATTCACACATCTAAAAGAAAGACTCTCTAGAATCAGAGAAATTGTTTACCCCAAAAATGGCCATTAGAGGCATAATTTAATATATCCCCAAGGGGATAAATTTATCTCTCTAAAGAGGAAATCAAAGCAAAGAGAGAGGAAACAGCTAATCTCTGAACACCTCCGGATCACACAGGGCCTGTGTGTAGCTTTTGCCATGACACCTGAGGCACGGCGTGTCTTCAGTCAGTATGAGTCCTCTTTCCTTACAGCTTCATGACCATGTGAGCTTGAATCCTAAAAAAAAAAATTCTCTGTCCCCAAAAATGTTCCCAAGAGCCTGTCCGTGTTGTCTTCAGGGATAAAAATATCTAATACTGTCAGCAGATATACACAAGAAAACCAGGGCAATAACATTATCCTAAAAATAATTACCTTTTTGTAGCCCTTAAAGGATGCCTTTAGATGTACTGAAGATATTCTGTATATGAAAAGATGCTTAGGAGCCCGAGAACTGAAAAAAAAGAAATTACTAAGGAAGTGTGTAGGGGAGAGAGAGAGAGAGAGAGAGAGAGAGAGAGA
>NW_022196897.1:155331206-155342959 GCF_008632895.1 Mastomys coucha | reverse complement strand
AGAGAGAGAGAGAGAATAGATTCTGAAGGAGTAAGAACCCAGCATGGCCAACAATGAATTCCAATTCCCCTGGATGGTTGGATGGTTGGATGGTTGGTTGGTTGGTTGGTTGGTTGGTTGGTTGGTTGGTTGGTTGGTTTTTTCTTGGAAGTTCTAAAGAATTGGACAACTCAAGTTAGAGCTCAAAGTAACCACATCACTCACAGGATGTGGTGCTCTCCATTCATATAAATGACATAATGTCACCCTTGTTTTCATCCACCTTTGCGACTGCCAGAGAAAGAACAGTAATACTGAAAGAAAATTACTTTCTCTAGTTACAAAATTTGTCCAATAATACTAGACAATCTTGACAGCAGTAATTACACACACACAACACACACAAACACCAAAACCAACTAAACAATCTTGTTACAGACAGAGGAACAAAAATGAGATCAACTGCTAAATTCCTATCAAGGCAACAGAAGCCGTATGAGAATGGAATACATGCCCCGTGATGCAGGGGAAGCTCACTGGTATAGTGTGTGCCTAGGTCGTCAAAACATGGTGTTTTGTATGCAAAACTCTGTAAGGGAGGAAAGATTTAACCAAGGATTCTGTCTAGAGCAAAGTGGCTGCATTTCCCTAGCTGATGGCTCTGCTCAGTAATTTCTCTCGAAAGAGGACATTACAGAATGGTTAACAAAAAGGCTACTTTCACAGAACCTAAAAAAATGTAACTGAAGTAGTAATAGATGAGGGCCACATCATGGTGTTGACATACTCTTTAGATCATGTAAAAATTATGTCGGATCACCACTAACTTCCTCTTAGAGACCCACAGTCCCATCAACTCATGAAAAAAAAATAGATAAATTTCAATAAAAGGTGATCCTACAGATTATCTAAGCAATGCTTCTCAAAATGTTCAAGTCACACAAACAAGGCAAGAAAATTACACATTCAAGAGGAGCCTTGGAGTTGTGACCAAATGTGGTATGCTTTCATGAATGGGATCATGGAACTATAAAAGGTCATTAGGTGAAGATGAAATAACTTTATAATGAGAGGCTCTAGCTGCTAGGAATGTCAGTGGTCATTCATTCACTGCTACAGAAATGTACAATGTTAATAAATATGGAAAATGTTTATAGGGTACATGAGAACTTTGTATTACAATTCCAATGTTTCAGCAAATTGAAAATTGTTCTACTGGAGCCTATGTTATTAAAGTCTCAACACATTCCAAGGATCTGACTGAAGTACAACTAAAGTATAAGTCAATTGAAAAGACCTACAACACTGTAAAATCTGTAGGTTGCTGCTAAAGCACACTGAAGGTAAATTCGTAGCCATCTATGATTCTCCTTATGAAGAAGGGACTAAAACCAATGGTCTCAACTTTCACCATAATAAGCTATCCCAAATACGGAGTCACACACTGAGAAAATAGAAGCCAGAATAAAGTATCAGAGAGAAACACAAATAATACATCTTGAAATCAGAATATATAAGCAACAACATAATAAGAAGACAACATAGCCAGGTCTAATGGCATATAGCACTATACCCATCCAAGAGTTTGAGGGCTGAGTCAAAAAGCTTGTTGTAAGGTGAGGGCCAGTCTGGATTATTTAGTGAGTTCAATGCCAGCATGGCACATAAAGGGAAACCTGGCCTTAAAGACAGAGAGAAGAAGAAACTGAGAAGGAAGAGAAAGGCAAACCAGTGGAAATAAATAAAATTCGATTCGATTTTAAAAATTGAACAGACTCTTTGCAATTGTGTATGTGTGTAAGTAAGAATGAAAAACATATTAATCATCATCAGTCATACGAGAAATACAAAGCAAAGCCAAGAGAAGGAGTTCCTGTAAACCCTCCAAGATAGCTAGCATCAGTTTGATTAGTGGTCCTGAGTATTAGGGGAGACACAGAACAGCTGAGGTCCTCCTCCACTGCTGGCATAAAACAGTGGTCCAGAAGGGTCTTAGATAGGAAAGATACATACACATATCATCCAACAGTGAGTCCATTCTGAAGAGACATAAAATATATAGTTGTATCAGTTATAGTGGCCATAAAGAAAACAGAAATACGTGTCCAATGATGCAAGAAAGAAAAAAAGTACTACATGCAATGATTTCTCTCTCATGCCAAGATGGGAGCTGGAGAGAGGGCTTGGCAGTGAAGAGCACCGTCTGCTCTTGCAGAGGATCCCTGTTCAATTCCAAGCATCTACATGGAAGCTCACAACTATCTGGAACTCCAGTTCCAGGGGAACTGATGCCCTCTTCTGGCCCTGACAAGTGCCAGGCATAGGTGTGGCACACAGACATATATGCATGCAAGAGACCCATGCACATAAAATTAAAACTGAAATTTTAAAACTACAGTAATGAAAACAAGTAAGCTATATCAATACATACGTGTATTGTGTGTATGTGGGGGGAATCCCTTATTCCAAAGGATTCTAATTAAAACACACTTTGACAGGCAAGAAATGCTATTTTAAAATTATTAGATGTGACCATTGTCAAGAGGTGTGACACATTTGTCCTAAGGACTCCCAGGTGATTGCTTGATAGGGTCCTTGGAGCACAAAAATTCAGACCACTCAGGTTCTAGAACAGAAATCAAGGTTGGCCTTAACAAGAACTAAGCCTAGTGCTGGCTGTCACTGAAGCATAAGGGCCATCTCCTTATCATAGCAAAGCCAAACTTGGTCTATCTATGGTGGCCTGGAAGCAGACTTTGTTTGACATGGGCTGATAGAGCCTGTCTCTGTAGAACCCAACACGACCTAAAATTGTTAAAGTTTGTATTTTTTTTTTAAATTCTGCTCAAGGAAGTAGGAAGCACTTTTGTAAGCAGCTGGGAGCGCATGCAACCGTAAAAGTGGGAAATTCTGCCCTAAGGATTCTAGAAGGCACAGCGGGCATCCTGACAGGTCTGCTTGTCTCCGTCTGACAGGAAAAGGTATACATCTCCATTTGAAGATGATATTTTTCATCCCCCTAGAACTACATCCATGCCGAATCTGTCCTCTGGGGATTGTTTAAGGGATGAGTAACTGAGTTATTGTGTCTCCCACCACAGAATGGCCGGAACATCATAAAGCAAGAAACCTCGCAACAACCCTGTCCAGGAGGGAAAGGCACGCCATTGAAAGACGCTGAAAATGGAGATCACTTGTGCCAATACCATTACTTTCTGGCAGCCTGAATTCAGATTTACCCAGATTCCAGATTTTTTGCAAAACTTACCAGTTTCCCAATATCCTCCTGTTCTCTATAATTCATGACAACGGGGTATGGGTTTAATTCAATTTATTTTGAAAGCAAACTATTTTAGCAGTCAGAGGTCACTCATGGGGCACACACCTGTAATGCTAGCATGATGGATGTTGGGACAAAAGGATTGTCAACTTGAGGCTAGCTTGGGCTACATAGTGAGACCCTGTCCAGAAGTAGGGAAGGGAAGGAGAGAGGGTCTGGGGAAAACCAGTTATCATTGGGGCATTGTCTTAGTCAGTGTTCTATGGCTGTGAAGAGACACCATGGTCACTGCAACTCTTATAAATGAAAACATTTAATTGGGACTGGCTTACAGTTTCAGAGGTTTCATTCATAGTCATGTCTGGAAGCACGGCAGCATGCAGGTAGACCTGGTGCTGGAGAAGTAGCTGAGAGTTCTAACTCTACATCAGGCAGAGAGAGCCACCGGGCCTGGCTTGAGCTTTTGAAACTCCAAAACTTACCCCCAGGGACACACTTCCTCCAACAAGGCCACACCTCTGTCCCTGTCAAGTGGTGTCACTCCCTGATGACCAAGCACTCAAATATGGGAGCCAATGAAGGTCATTCCTATGAAAACAGACATCTCAGATCTCTATCAGTGTGGTGCACACACAGGTTACATCTCCTCCACATGCTGGAAAGACAGTGTGGCTGGGAGGTGCCTGCCAACAGAAACCTGTACTAGGGACATGAGAGCAGATCATGCTGTCTAACCACACTGTGCCTCTAACGGGCTTTTGTGGCAACAACTTGGCAAATTCTCAAACACTGAGGATGAAGAGCCGTCTGTCTGTCCACCCTCCCCATCGCCCTTCTTTTCAGCAGCATCAGGGCTACACCAGCACCTAGCAACATGCCCTTGCCTGTCCTCTCTCCATTTTTTTCCAGGATGTCATCCATGCTAACTCTTATGGTCACTACTACCCCCACATCTGCTTCTCAGAGAGCCTGGGCTCACTCACAGACGTTACCTAATGCAGCTTTTGGAGACAAAAAACTAGGGGCTTGGGGGGAAGCCTTGCCAAGGTGCTTTGTGCAAATTGCAGACGACTCCAATCGAAGAGATTCCAGATCAAATCTTCCCCAGAGGTCACGCAGCACAAACAGTCTGGTTTCTTGATGGAAGTGGAGGCCACAAACCTGTGGTCTGGTATCAGGAAATCAAAGTGGACTTTTTTTTTTGTGGCAGACTCTTAAGAGCTACATTCTTTCCTTCCTCCCAAATGTTAAGCAAATATCTGTTTATTTTTAAAGTCCTGCTCAGGCGGCATGTACTTTGAGAGACCATCCCTGACATAGCCAGTCAGCATCAGCCCCATCTGGTGCTGCACCCACGGTATCCATCAGCGAGCCCCTTCTAGAAAGGTCTCTACTGTGTGGCATTATAATGAGAGCCGAGTCATATCTGATGAGAATCAGGCTGAAACGTCAGTCTGAGGAGATTATGTAGGGGAAAAATTAGTCTTTGCAATCCCTTAAGATAAACCCAGAATGCGGATGGACAGGCTTGCTCCCAGGAAACCTGTCAGAGTTAGAATTTCCTCCTGGGTTGGAGAAGAAAAATGCATCTTCAATGAAGTGTCTCATTCAGATCTTAGCTTTAATTTAGGGACCACGTGGCATTTTAAAAAAATAGAATCACATTGACTCTTCCGGCTTGTAAATGATGCTTCAAGTGAGAAGATATGGTGGTGACAGGTGACTTCAAGTTCCCTGTTGCAATCTCTGTCAGATTCACATTTAGTGGACAGAGTAATGCCAACAGCCATTTAAATAACTCTTTCTCTCTAGTCCCTCAAATAGTGACTGCAAAACACAGCTAGACAGAGATCTGTCCATTCACTTCAAACAGGACATCAACAGCAAGGGGAGAAACTATTGCACCCAAGCCTAGTTGATGAGTTTATTGGGGTTGCTCCAAGATCATGGGTGACCTCAGGACATCCTCGTCACCAAAAGCCCATCCCAGCATGAGTGGTGACTCCAGGCACCTGCATCATGGAAGTTCCCTGAAACTTGCAGGCAGCTCCTCTACCTAGCCATTGTTTGCTGCTTACACAGCCTAGAGGCAGGGCCTCATGAGTCTTGTAAGTTTCATGAGCCTCCTTGGTCTTGTGGATTTCCTGCTGCTCTATGGGAGGGAATTTTTTTAACCAAGAGTGAATGGCAACATAGCCAGAGAAAGAGAGTGATGGGTGCAAACAGGAACTAAAGCTCATCGGTAGAGGTGGTTTTGGTTGGTGTCCTCCATGGGTTTGAATCAGGGGTTATCCCAGGGAACACAGAAAATGGATCGAATGAATAAGATGGTTGCATAGAGGTGGGACCCTCTCCTAGAGTGTATGTGGTTGAGCTGTCATCTGAGTTTTATGTTGCAGAGCAAGGTCACAGAATGCACAACCTAAAAGTCTCTCACATGAGGTATTAGATGCCTAACACATTTACTCCAGATTCCACACGTGGATCCTACCTGGTGGTTCTGTACCAAGAAAACCCCTTCCGCTGTGTCTCCATCACAGTTGAGGAGCCATCAGCTTGCAGAGGAGACGCATGTGGGCCGAAGACAGACATAGGCTCAAATGATAAATGGTTTCTTTTATTTCTGTCTCTGTACTCCATTTTCTTTCCAACGAAATGTTGGGTGGGGGGAGATGGATCTGTTGATAAAGAACTCGCTCTGAAGATCGAAGTCCAATCCCCAGAAGCCGGTTTAAAAAAAAAAAAAGAGGCAAAAAGGCCATCGTAGTGTCACATGTTTGCTATCCCAGCCCTGGGGAGCCAGAGACAGGTGACTGCCTAGGGCTCAGTGGCCAGACAGCAGAGGTGAGTTTCAAGCCAATGAGAGACAGGCTCAGTAAGACGAGGTAGATAAGGACACCTGAGCGTGTCCTCTGACCTCTACATGAACATTCACACACACATGTGCACACACAGCACTAATTCCATGTTACTAATGAGCACTGCCAATGAATTCCAGGCAGAGGGAGAGAGAGGACCTTGGGGTCTCCCCTCTTAAGATTAGCTTAGCAGGTGGCCTCTGATCCACGCGTCTCCTTCATAGTTCTTAGATGTGGGAATGGATTGCTCTAAAGGCATCTTTTTAAATTAAAAAGCTTTTATAACAACCTAACTTCCCTCATATTTAGGCACACACTAAATATATAAAGTTATGTCATGCTGTTTGCAACAGCTAACTGCACATCCTCTGGGCTCTTGGTCTCTGTACTCAAACGTTTAGGCAAAGCTGAAGGGATTTTATGATTTCGAATTCATCTAGAGAGTGAAATTGAGATGTGGCAGCCCTGAAAAGTTCCTCTGTTACCCATTCAGATGCACTGGTAGGGAGCTCTTCATTAAATCAGAGGTTAAACAATTAAACATCACAAGATCGTGAACGAAGCTGCCTTCACTTTAAATCTCACATACATGCCAACACTTGACTTATAAATAGAGGCTGGGAAGTTGGGACGAGGAGTTATGTAACTGTTTCTCTGTCCTGGATTGAAGCACCTCACCTCGTCTGAAGCTACCTCGTCTGAAGCTGTACAAATAGGAGGGAGAGTCTCTTTCTAACACCCAGGGCGGGGCATGAATTTAGAACATTTGCATCTGCGATAGACCACTAAGCTGTCGCCCTCCTAAGCCTCAAGTTCAGTTTTGAGCTGTAAGAAATCAGGTGGGGTGTGTACCAGAGGACCGCCTCTCCTCAGGAAAACCCCAAGCCAATCCAGGAAAAAAATTAGGAGGGTTTGTTTCCTCTAAGCAAAGGCTTTGCATGTATCCCCTTACTATTGCTGCTGGTGATTAAATATGAAGCCAAGCCTCTCATTGGGCCTACACCTTCATCATCCTGATCTTCAACAGTCATGTCCAGATCTGTCCCCTCAGTTCCTGCCCTCGAACTTCAGACTCCTGCCCTTTGACCTCTCTACTGACCATAGGGGCTGCTCATACGTAACTGCCAGAGAGCTTTAAACCTATGATTTGAGTGTAAAATAGTCACCTGTTCGCTACATGTTGGGACACTTGGCCCCCAGCTGGTGGTGCTGTTCCAAGAGGTGGCAGAGTCTCAGGAACCTACAGTCTGCCTATCAGATATCAGGCCTTGGGGGCAAGCTTGAGACTTCCATCCAGGCTAACTCCACTTCGAGGCCTGATGCCCTTTCTACTTCTTGTCTGCTGCTGAGATGGGAGGGGACGGGTGAACATTCTCACTACCAAGTCCTTCCCACTGTGATGGGATATAAGACCTTTCTAACCATGAACTAAAGTTCTTGACTTCCTCAAGTTGCCTTGTCAAGCAATCTGTCATCGTCGTCGTCGTCGTCGTCGTCGTCGTCGTCGTCGTCGTCGTCGTCGTCGTCGTCGTGGGGACAGAGAGGTTGATAATACACCTTTGTTACCTTACAGAGCCCTGTGGTGGTTTTGTGGTATGCAGTAGAATTCCTCCTGCTTGTGAGCACACCACAGAAGCAAGAAGGACTCAGTCCGACATTTGGTTCAGGTGATGGACAAGTCACTTTTGTCATTGCTGTGGCACGATACAGGACAAAGGCGGTTTGTTCTGGTTCCCCATCATGATGGGAAAAGTGCAGCAGAATGGGAGGCAGCTGGTCACGCAGGGTCTGCAGTCAGCAGAGGGGGATGGGCACCGACGCTCGGCTTGCCTACCAAGCCTACCAAGCAGTTAGTCCAGGACTCAGTCTATGGAATGGCACCACCCCTATGTAAGGCATGCCCTCTCATATCAGTTAACTCAATGTGGCAAGTCTCTAGGGGACACGCCTAAAGGTTTGTCTGCACTGTCAAGTGGGCAGTGCCTATGAACTGCCACAGAGGTCAGCTTACACTGCATACAGAGAGGATGTGAAAGGACACTCATTTCTGGTTGGGAGTTTCCAGTCAGATCCACAATGCCTCAAGAAAGTGGGAGATGGAGACTGATTTGGGGGCTGGGGGGCTGGTGGTGGTGGTGGATGAGGGAGCCCCTCTGCATTTATATTTTCTACTGGTAGGTCGGGCACTCACCTGGGTCTTCTAGGCTGTTCTCTATGAGGTGATGCAGACAGTGGAGAGGGCTGGATGAGTCTCAAAGCTGTCAGCAGTGAACACAGAACAAAGTTGGGCAGCATCTCACGTTGTTATGTTTTCGTATGTTGACTGAATAACAATGGTTAATGGCATAGATGATTGGTTGGCGCCCACGACAGACCAGACACCACAAACCAGCGGCATATATCACCCATTGAGTTCTCACGGCAACCCTGAAGTTGGGAGTCTTTCTTGAGAGTCTCCCCAAAGGAGCAAATTTGAAAAGAAGCTAAGCTATGAACTTGGTGAGAAACTGGGAAACAGACACTGGGGGTGGGGAGGCACGGGGAAAGCCAGTAGGAGGATCCCTAGGGAGATGGTTAGCACTGTGGAGAGGAGCTAGAGCTCTGAGCACCTGAGCAAATTCTGAGAGAAGGCACAGCACAGAGCTGGATCGCAGGAGCAGAGCACCCACATAGCCATCCTGCCTACTCTTGCCACCCACATAGCCATCCTGCCCACTCTTGCCACCCACACTTGAAGGCTGCCCCCAGAGACATGGCCTCTTACACACCCTGCCTGCCTGTGCACCAGTGGAGCTGGCTGCTAACCTGCACAAGGGAGCCATACCAGCCCTGTTTCATAGGGGAAGGTTTAGATACTCAGAGAGACTATTTTGAGCATTGTGTGTATTGTGTGTAAAAAGTAAGAGTCTGGGACGGAAGCCCCAGGCCACCTGCTCCCTGATCGGCACTCTTAGGAAAGGTATGGGGATACAGAGGGGCTGTGTCACTGTCAGAGATGGAGCTGGAACTCACGGATGTGGCTGGAGTTGGGAGAGAATGCTCTTCCCACCCCATCAGCCCACATTCTTTCAAATTCGAGCATTGCCTCTCTCTAGTGTGGTAAACTTGAGCAAGCTCTTTGCTCTCTATGTGCCTCGCTTTCCCCATCTCTACAATGGGGACAACAGTAGCGCCCGCGGCATTCAGCTGTTAAAATGAGTATATGACGGTGTGAAGCTGGCTTTTCTAGGCCACCTTGTGTGCCAAGGAGACACTGTCATTTTTCACAGGTGTGCTAAGTGTCAGCTGAGCCAGCATCTTCATGTTTGATTTTCATTACAAACCAATAGTTTTAGAAAATGATCAGCCTGACCTGGTTTACATTTGGTAATCACTTTATATGGTAATAGGTTGCTAAATTATATATTGGCTTTCTCCCGTCTCCGTGCCACTTTCTCAGGTTTTCACTATGTTTGCCCCAATTTCCAAAATACATGGTTTATTCTCAAATTCTCTTGTGAGTGTGGAAAAGGGGAAACCCTTACAAATGTAAAATACAAAAACCTACTTTTACAAATACATTAACTTCATGTGAATAATATCACTCTGGACTGAGGTTCAGCATTATTGTTGGGGATTAATTCTTATCCCTATACCAAAGGGATCTAAACACACAGTGTGTGCACATGTGCATGTGTGTTGCTGTCCAGCAGCAACGTTAGAGAAGGGTTATTCTGGAATAGGGAGTTGGGAGGAGGTAGGATAGCCATAATTATACCTTACCCACACGTGCAAGGCTCTATAAAAATTAGCATTAAGGAGGTATGGTCACCCAGCCATCTTGAATTTAATAATCTCATTGTTACAGGCCAACAGGTAGAGTAAGTGAGGCAAAACCCCAAAACCCCTCCCCCAAGTTCGTCAGCATGCCGGCCCAATCAGCGGCTTCTTTGGTCTCTGCAGAGGCGGGACTTCCTATGTAACTGGAACCAGGAACAAGGCGTGGCAAATAGCAGGAGGTGGGCAGAGAGGTGTGGTTCTGAGAGGCAGGCCTTAAGCCAGGAGGGTTACACATGTGTGCGTGTATATGTGTGTGTATGTGCGTATGTATGTGCATATGTGGGTATAAATGTGTGTATGTATATGTGAGTGTGAGTATATGTGTATATTGTGTGGAGGTGTGTGTGTGTATATGTGAGTGAGTGTGTGTATGTTTGTGTGAGTTTATATATGTATGTATGTGTATGTATGTGTGAGTATGTGTATATTTGTGTGAGGTATATATGTGTGTGTATATGTGCATATGTGTGTGGGTATGAGGGGGGTTGTGTATATGTGTATGAGTATGTATACATGTATGTGTGAGTGTGAGTATATGTGTATATATGTGTATTGTGAGTGTGTATATATTTGTATGGGAATGTGTGTGTGTGTGTGTGTGAGTGAGCATATATTATGTGAGCGCGTGTGTGTGTGTGTTTGAGGGTGTATACATGTATATGTGTGTGTGTGAGTGTGTGTGTAACTACATCATACATTTGGAGATCAGAGAACAACTTTTAGGAGTCAATTATCTCCTCCCACCACCTAGGGCTGGAACACACTTCCTTAAGCTGGGTCATCTATCTGCCCATGATCCATCTCACCAGCCCTAGCCATGCCTTTTTTTTTTATGCCAATGTTCATAAAAGCATCAGGGAGAGTCTGTCCAATCACCAGCCCCCACCCTAAGTCTTTATTAGATAGTATGCTTGATGAGAAGAAAGTGATCGAGAAACCAAATAAAACCCATGCTTCCCACTACTCCGTAGGAATGGATCCCAGACCTGTAGGAATGGACCCCTAGACCATTTGGATAACAGAATGCCTGTGACAAAACCTGCCATGGACTAGACTGTGGCTATGTCACCTCTGCCACCTTGCCCACCCGGGCCCTCTCGCTCCCTTTCCCTCTGCTCAGTTACATCTGTAATCGGTCCTAAGTGGGACCTTGTCACGTGGTCTGTTCAGAGCAACTCCTTACGATGCTCATCCATCACAACCACGCTAGCAGCCAGCCATAGGCATTGTCCTTGTTGTGTATCGGCAGAAAGTGGGACAGAACTAGAATGAGGCTAACTGCTTTCTAACTCAGCAGCAGGGCCCCCAGTCTCAGGTGGCCAACAGGGTAGAAATCTTACCCTAGGCATGAAAAGCGAAGGTCCTTTCTAAGTCTCACCTTCCCATTCCCTATCTGCCCACTCACTCGTCCGCAACCCTCAGTGTTCTGGTTTGTTTTCTGTTGAGGTGATATGCACCGTGACCAAAATTAACATGAAGATTTATTTCGTATACAAGTTATGCTCCATCACTGAGAAAAGCCAAGCAGGAATCTGGAGGCAGAGAGGAAAGCAGAGGCCATGGAGGGGTGCTGCTCGCTGGCTTGCTCCTCTGGCTTGCTCCTTGTGGCAGAGACCATGGAGGGGTGCTGCCTGCTGGCTTGCTCCTGTGGCTTGCTCCTTGTGGCAGAGGCCATGGAGGGGTGCTGCTTGCTGGCTTGCTCCTGTGGCTTGCTCCTTGTGGCAGAGACCATGGAGGGGTGCTGCCTGCTGGCTTGCTCCTTGTGGCAGAGGCCATGGAGGGGTGCTGCTTGCCGGCTTGCTCCTGTGGCAGAGGCC